>NC_064307.1:60957694-61121930 GCF_023373825.1 Bactrocera dorsalis | reverse complement strand
ACGTTCTTGCTACGATCTAGTTACTTTGTGCTCTTCAAGTCAATAAAGCACTCATTACTAATCTTCCCTCTGACTAAAGTAGATAATGGAAAAACGTCTGGAAGTAGCCATAAAGTCTGGCTGACTTTGAACGTTAGAATGTCGGATTTTGTTGGAGTTTTTCAAGAACCCATAGACCAAAGCGATGTTGCTTGGAACAGTCACTCGACCTCCTTACTCAAGCTGTATTATTAACGCTTTCAATTTAAGAACTCTTAAAATGCGCCAATTCATTCCTTAAGTCAGTCCGAGTTGCTGCGATCGGTCGAGTACGAGGGCTACTATATATATTTCTGCCCTAATAATGACAATAGGAATATTTATCAACGAAATTGTTTTTTTTTTTTTTTTTTTTTTTGTGTTGGATTTTGGCTCGTCTTGGAAGACCCACACGGTCGATTGCTGTTTTGTTCGGGCTCATCATAGATCCATGATTTGTCACCTGTGACGATCTTATAAACGTCGTTTGAAGAACCGCGATCGTATTCTTTCAGCATTTCTTTATACCAATTCCACACCAGCCTTTTTTTGAGCGATTGTCAAATTGTGCGGTGTTCATGCAATATCGAATGTATGCTGGTGGGAGAAATGCATAGGCATGCCTCTATCTGAAGATATGTTACATGACGGTCTTGCATTATCAGTTCATGTACGGCATCGATGTTTTCTGGCACAAACGGCTGTTTTTGGACGATCTTCACGGAATTCGTCTTTGCGCGATTAATTCGTTGTAACAGTTTTTCACAGTGCTATAGGATGGTGCTTCATAGCCATACAAAGATTTTAGTTCATCGATGCACTCTTGTCGTGATAATCCACGTCGAAAGTTGTGAAAAATGATCGCACGAAAATGTTCACGAGTTAATTCCATTTTTTGGCCGAGATGAATTTTTTAATTCCCTGTAAATAAAACAATTTACGATTAAATGACAAAACGTTCTGAGTGACTTAGTGTTGCCTAGGCCAGAAATATATATAGCAGCCTATGTATTATCCAATAATTAATGCTGGGTCTCAGGATGGGTGATGCTGTTGCGAATAGTACGCTCGTTAACAAAGTTGTACGATTTGTAAACGTTGTTCAGGCGTATGACTTTTCCATGATGAAATTCCAAAACGATCTGTAAAAACAAGGCTATTGAAAAAAGTATCTCTACGGATAAACAGCTGAACTTTTAGACAAACAGTCATACTTGTACGTCGTTATGAATACATTTGATTGTTTTTCAGCCTTGTGTACAGTGTCAGAGTCTTGTTCAAAGATCCAATGCTTTCCATCATAAAAATTATTTCTTAGCTGCTTTACGTCTTCGAAAACATACTTCCGATACAATTTTGTTCCAGTTTTAATCACATTTTTCTCAGAAGTGAAGAAGTGTTATTGCCTTTACAGAATACTTTCTGCCAAACTATTGCAGCAGCTGGAGCGATCAGCAGTGATCAAGCATTCCCGAAATATTAAGTTTTTGGGAAACTCATTAATTTTATCTGACCTTGTAAATAGCTTGATTATGGTGTGGCAAAAGCTTTTGCGAAGTACTGGATTAATGAATTCTGTCTATGAAATTTTTTATAATTTTAATGGAGATTATTGTTTATGTTTCAGATCAGAAGATTTCAGAGACGCTCATACATATCTAGAAGTCTTCACAGCCATCAAATGTGAATTTCATAGGTCGAAGCTTTTTAAAAAATTTATTATCTTTTCATCACAGTAAATAATAATCAAGACCGTATCAAACATTTTTATACCTCGAATAGAATATATTATTTTTGCTACGAAGTTTCTAACACCCAGATAATTTGTAAATGTTCAGTATGAGATGATTTGGTCAAGTCCGGCTGTCTCTGTATACGCGTACTAGCCCCTAAGTTTTGAGTTATCGATCTAAAATTTTTAACGCGTCTTTTTCTTCCCAAGAAGCTGATCACTTGTTGGCATTATTTAGCAAATAGCTGTGGTACAAATTGAAAGATTTGAGTCTGTTGTTTGTATGGAAAAATTTTTGCTTTGAAGAGATATGATAAAAAAAATTGACGTATGTTATTACTCAAGATTATGATGCAATCTCCGAAGAAATTGTTCGGATCGGATCACTATAGCACTTAGCTGCCGTACAAAACTACCGATCAAAATCAAGTTTTTGTATGAAATATTTTATTTGTATATTTATTCGATGCAACCGAAGTGAATGTTTAATCATGTTATATTTCATAAAGTTACTTATTCTCAATGACTATGCCTCTTACATAGCTAATATTGCCAGCATATTGAGTTTGCTTTAATTCCCTTACTCTGCTAGCATGGCGAATTTTATTAAAAATGAGATTATCTCACGCAATCACTAAAATTTCATATTAATTTCTTGCTAGTAGTTTCAATAGCTAAGCGTTAACCCTTTCGTAAGCGATTGAAATAAATACTTCGACTCCCCGGAGACCCTTAAAGCGGCGCACGCACCAGTCATCAGCGTCAGCGCTGCTCTTGATGAGCAACTGTCAAAAAGTTGTCTGTCAGCGTTACGCTACTTTAACATGACTTATGCTTAAAAGCACGCAACAAAATATTTTAAACAAATTTATTACACACATTTAAGCGCAGGAATATGCTTTTTCCGTCAGCGCAGCAACCCTTTGAGTTGACGTGTGCGCATCATTTGCTATGCCGTGCATCCAACGCAGGCGTTGAAAATTCCATTCAACAACAAACACACGTGGTTCCTGCCGCTCAACTCTGTGCATTATATGTGAGAAATGCATAAATTATACAATTTTATATTGTGTTGTGGTATTTTTCTTTGCGTCGAATTCGCCGCAGCCACTTTGCCACAATTTTGTTTACACTCTTTTTTTTTGTGCAAAAACACCCACACTACTATTTTGCTACTACATTTGTTGGGTTTCAAGCCGTTGCTCGTTTTTTTCAATTTTTACTTTTTTTCTTTCTTTATTTTTTAATTCCATTAAACGCGCGTCCAGCAGCGTGTTGGCGTGCTTAATCCTTTTTTCCTTCTTTCAGCGTACTCAAATTTCAGGGGTTAAGCTGTTATGCTTATATTTTCATTAAAAAATTTCACTCATTGTTGTTTTTGCTTTTTGTGTTGGCGCAGAAAAGCGCATCAATGCGGGCACATTTTTAGTCATTCACTAATTTGCTGTTTGTTGCTATTGTTGGCGTTGTTGTTGTTGTTGCTTTGATGTTTTGTTATTCCACCAACACTTTGACAGCAGCTCAACAACTCATCACCATCACTATCAGCCGGCAAAGCGTTATGGCCGACGCCATCAAAATCGCTCGTAAATTCATCAAGGCAATCTGTTTTGAGGGCGTGTGGTCACGTGACTCTAAATATTATGTGAAACGGTCTTATCTCCGTGTTGGCTATTAATTGTGGCATGCAGATTAAAGTTGTACGTGGAAAGTGATGTATTCGAGTGCACGCTTTCAGTTTTGGTTTGAGCATGTGTGTGTCAGCTATGGATTGCAGTAAGGTAGCGAAAGGGTTGCTTAAACTTTGTGGAGGTTAGAGATGGAGTGGTGGCGTTTTAAGAAAAAAAAAAAGTTCTAAATAGAATTTTTGATTTTCTTTTAATTTTTATATTGGTCAGAAGGTATACTTTAAAATAAGCTGGCAGCTTTATATTCCACAAATTGTTTACTAAAATCCTAATAATCTCTTTAAAGAAGATTCATAAACTACTGAAACTATGTATGTATAACCAAGAATTATCGAAGGAGTGAAGTTTCATTTCGATTTTCACCAAAATATTTTAAAGATTGAGAAACATATATTTTGTTTTCATTTGAACACCTAATAAAATGATTCCAAAATTTCGAATACTCTAGGGCCATTCTGCCATTTTTTGCTTAACCATCCTGGATTAACGAAACTATCATCAATACCATACGCCACAGGCGAATAATCAATGTTTTCAGAGACAGCGCACGTACATGTTCTTTAAAAACTTTCTATGACATCCAATAGTGATTACTTCTGCACCTACAATTTCAGTTAAAAAGTCTTTTTGCGCTGATTAGCGAAACTTTTTCAACACCAAAGTGAGCTAACTCTCTTCTCTCTATGAAGAAATTTGGCGCGAAGAACAACTATCGGACAAATAGTTAAGAGGCAGACTGGTAATAGATAACTATCTGTATTTAAAAATCACGGAGAGATCACATTGATCAACGTTCCATCAAAAGATCTCACTAAACTTCTTCTAAACTGAGCATAGGTCCGCCACGAAGGTTCGCTGAGGAGCAACAAGCAGGTTGTTGCACAATCAGAGGTACTCTAGAGAAGCTCATAAACGCTGTTTTTTCTCATTGTTTTTGACGATGTTTTGAAAACGCGTTAATGGAGAAATACGGTGTGGCTTGGATCATTTCGAAAAATTGGCTTACGCGGCTGATATTGCTCTCCTGGAAGAAGTTACCAGGCTTGCAGATACATTAAATAAGACTTGCTGTATGCAGGCGCTGTTGGTCTAAAAATTATATTGGAAAATCCATATTTACATATCTCTAGCAATAATGACTATGAATATAATTCACGGTATTTGGCAAAGAGAATAGTACAAAAATTTTACCATCATGGAAATAAATTTATCACCACTGCAGGTTAAGCCGAAGGCAGTGACAATCGCATAAACAATGTGGTGCTTATGGTCAGTTAAACATCATCTGATCCTCTAAATATATTTCAGTCGGTACTAAACTAAGAATTTTTTAACTCCAGCGTAAAAACAGTACTCTTGTGCGGTAGCGAATTCTGATATTAATTCATTCAGAAACTGTCGATCTTTGAACATTAGTGTTTGTGATAAATTTTAAGGATCTGGTCACCTTTTATCATCTCCAATCAAGATCTAATAGAAAAAATCAACGAATTACATATAGAGCTAGCAATCAACTATAGATGCCGACTTGAAGGACTCTCATCTTAACTGGAATATTCTATGGCAATTGGTAAAAAATTGGAAGGACTGCAACGGTTTACATTTTACTAAGTTTTTTATATGTGGTATGTGTCTTGGCTAATCCATGTCTCATACCATTTCTATATTTTTTTCAAATAAGCTTCAAAATAAATATGTCTATAGCTAAAGTTCGCTAAAGATTCACCTTAACTGAGGAGAAAAATTTCTCGATGCTCACAATTTCAGAAATGAAAGAGGAAAAATCAAGAAGTCATGGGTAAAAGAAGCAGTCAATAGTTAAAAAAATATTTTTTGTTTCAAAGAATAGCTCTTTATTATTAATAATAGACTTATAGTAGCAGAGTTATTTGTAATAAAATTACCTCTCTTAGCATCCTAATGTAAATAGAGATGAAGTTGAAGGGGTTCTGAAAGAAATCTCTGGTCCGTGTAAAAGAAATGGTTGTATATAAAACTTTAATTAATTTTCTAATACATTAGACATTACATATGTACTGGGGCACATAAGATGGCTTGAAAGCTTAAGAACTTCCGGATTTTGTATGAAGAACCATATATCGCAGACTTTAGTCCTAGAAATCTCCAGAGACGAACCTCTGCAAAAAAACAAACATCTGAAAAGAAACTTAAGGAGGAAAGAACGTTGACAGAACTGGCAGAAGTTCTTTTCGCTAATTTAAAAAAGAGTCAGTTAAACTTCCAGGCTTTTAAAAATGTCAGTTGATTAAATGATAGCTGAATTCATTGCCTAATTCTCTATGAAGAAGGCTGAGTAAGGGTTATGTTGTGCTGAAATTACCGGGAGTGTATATTCGGTCGTTTCGGTATAATCGGTAAACATCATAGAATCTTTCGAAACTTACTACTGGAACTTAATATAAAAATGTGTTGCATTTCTTATTTTAAATTAAACGGAGACACTCACATTAAAAACTGGCATTATATTATAGTTCTCAGTTAGTTTCGATACCTTGTTCATATATCAGGATAGTTCTCATTTATGTGTCATTATTTCTCTAATCTCTGAAACTTGTATGAAATCCAGAAACATTATTTTAAGATTTTTTCTTAGAAAAAAGCCACACAAAGTCGTTTTCAGATCACTTTTCCACCAAACCATTAAATTCTAAATAGTAAAGTCTTTCAAAAACCAGGTGTGGGCTAATAAGTTTTACTAGCATTCTAGTATCCGGGCAATTTTTCAGCAACCAATTACTGTTGACCCTTGTCACTTTGTGAGCGAATCGCCCCATCAGAACAGGGTTGCATTTAATTATATTTACGCGTTTCCAAAAAGTTTTGAAACAAATTAACAGATGCTTTGCGGGCGCCAACTAAGTGCAGCTGCTAAATATTTTGTGTGAAAATAATTTTTCCCGCCAAAAATACATAAAAAATCACAAAATTGTCGCTGACTTAAAATTGAATTAACAGCCTCGTCACGTCTTGCAGCGTTTAATTAATTAATGTGTTGCAGGAATGTTAAATGGGACTCACATTTTTTTGAATTAAAAGGATCTGGACGGCAAATAAATATGCGAGAAGTGCTACTACCTAGATTTAAAAATAAATATTTAGTAAAAAAAATATATTTTTTTTTTTTTATTTTTTTACACGCGAACTGTGTTTAACTCAATTTAAACTTTTCGGCGTGCCGGAAGTTGAAAAATTATACAACTCAAAGGTAAAGCTGAAATATTTCGAAGAGCACTGTCCCTTGCTAACAATTTGTCCATAATGCTGCGGCCACTTATATTTTCGCGGCCTCAGTGTGACTTAATTGTGGTCGCAGGTGTAGACAACGAAATTTTTATGGCGGAAATTTAAAAACAAAATTGAGAAAGGTGTATGAAGAGAAGGAGAAAAAAGAAAACAAAAATGTAAACAATTATATTCGTTGCCGAAAATTGTTATTAGTCTATTTAGTTCAACCCAAAAGACCGTGGAAAGTTTAAGGTGTGAAAAATGTATGGGGGTTATTTGTAAAGGCCTTTAAAAGGCCTTTGTGCTATGTGTTAGCACACAACTTCTTTTTCGACTATATGTTGTCATTGCTGACGAAATATTTATTTATTTTTTTGCAGTTTACTGCAGCTCTTTACGCTACCAGCAGCCTGGCACTTATTAGTCTTAGACCCTCTTTTCGCCTCGACCAATTTATTCTTAATGTGCGGATTTTAAAACACTTTATTGCCTTAAGCATGAGCAATTGGCACTCAATTGCAGTAGTCTCGACTAAAAGAAAAAAAAAAACAAATTAGACAAGCATTGTTTTATAGCATACTTACAGGCGACTTACGAAATTTTGTATGGCGCTAATACCTTTGAATTGCCCACTTATTTCTATCTTAAGCAGGTGAAATGACCGTAACTACAAGCTACAACGCAACAATTTGCGACGTTTAACCTTTCACCGGAAGCAAGAGAAAGTGCCTGCGAGTTAACATTGCTCAGTAAGCGTAGCATATGCTCAGGCGCTGTAGGCAATTGAAAAGGATTAAATGCTGCTACTTAAGATAATAAAGTAGACTTGCGCACATTAATAAAAATAATAAAATAATATAAATGTGCAAACAAAACCAGCTGCAGTTCACTACAATAAAAATAAAAACAAAATTTTCAAAAATAAAAAGCAGAGCAAATGAAATTCAATAATCTGTACCATTACTTACAAGCTCAATACCTTTTCAAATAATTCAATTAATCCGCTTTTTTTAAACGCCGTTGGCGTGTAATTTGAGTTGCACTTGTAAATATTTATAATTTTTGAGCACAAGTTTTAAGCTTTTAAATTTTGTTTTTGTTTGGTTGCCTGAAAAAAATCTTGAATTTCCACACTTTTGTTTTTGCAACCCTTTGGCGTTTTCTCGTATTATGTTTTCGTTTTTAAATAAATTTTAAAATTCTTCGTTATCCCTGTGCATTGGAGGAAATTTAATACTTTTTGTCTTGCAGATTTTTTATGTTTTTTAGCTGCGTAATTCGTTGCTAATTAATAGCATTTGACGCGTGCGGACTGTGTTGACGGGTGGAGGTGGATTTATAAGCCAATTATGAATTGAAAAGTATTGCGAATTAAATATGAAATTTTTGGGTTAGCAAGTTTTTTAATATAAGTACGTTTCCAAAGCTTTATAAGATACTACGGTGGGCAAAAATTGGTTAGACTTACTTAATTTAATTCGTCGAACTATATATTTTTCTGGGTTGATATGACTGTCATCTGTACCAAATGTCACATCAAAATTATCACTAGTGTTTATTGTGCGCTTGTCTTTCTGACGTCCATAAAGTCGGCGATTTTTACTATGAGTGAGATTGTTCAACAAAGAAGTTCTACTAATTTTGTGTGGAGAATCAAATTTCTGATGCCGAAATGTTGAAAATGTTCGACTAAGCCTGGACAAATTATTCAAAGAGGGTCGAGAACAGGTTGATGGCGAACCACGTCCAAGACGGCCATTAATATCAACTGATGATTAACACCTCAATAAAATAAATGAATTTGAGAATCGACGATTAACAGTCAGAGATCTTATTGTTACCGTTGGAATATCGAAAGGATCAGTAAAAACCATTTTGAAAGATTCTTTGCGCCTAAGAAAAGTAAAAGCACGATTGGTTCCAAAATCCTAAAATGTTTTCGAAAAACAGTGTCGCGCTAACGTCTGTGAAACAAGACTTTCCGCGTACCAGGATGTCATGAAACGTATTATAACTGGCTATAACTCTTGGATCCATGCTTACGATCCGAAAACAGATATTCAATCGACCGAATATCGTGGCAAAGGTGAGCCGAAGACGAAAGAGCCACGTCAAAGCAGGTCAAAAATCAAGGTTAGATTGACAGTTTTCTTCGGTTACCTTCACATATAAAAGAGTTTTCATATTACGATAGTAGAATATAGAATTTTATTTTGATTTGATATGGTAGTTATAGTGATGCGATCTAATTAATTTACTTGAAAACTGTAGCTTGAATTTGCTTATTATCCTAAAAATTATTGAAATTACCGAGGAAGACAAAAACTTGATAAATTGGCTGTTTATATCTAAAGAGGCCCTTGTTGATTTAAACGGAAATGTAAACAAACAAGATTGGTGTATGTTGAACAAACCAAATCCAGAAATAATCCACGAGACGGAACTTCACCCAGAATGAGTCACGAGTGTTGTCGGGCCATACTTCTTTGAAGAAAAGGGTGTAACAAAAGGCCAACGTAGGAAATATTTCTATCCTTAGAAATGTAAGAACTTTACGACGAAGATATAAGTTTATCATGATTATGAGCTAGCAAGAGAAGTACGAGGTTATTACACAAGATATTAATCCAATATCATAACATTCAGTATACTACTTGTACAAGGTGCCAGTATGCCGGGTGCAAGCTTTTTGAATACCCTCTGCGTCTGGGAAATGCATTTTTCCGAAAAGGAAGAAGTTGCACATACTTTTTTTTTAACCTATGACTGCACTTGTTATTTATTTACCCTAAAAGGACACACTTAATTTTAAAAATTTGCCAATAGCAATGAGCTAATGACCTGGAAATTGATTTGTGGTGCCAATATTCCAAAAAGTATGTGCGCTTTCTAACAAAGTAATATGCAAATACCAACATTCGACCACGCCTACTTGCTACTGACAAATTTTCGAAAATTACTCTAACCCCAGAACAAGTGAAAATTAAAAAAAAACTTCTGTGAAATGAAAAATTTGCATAATATGCCAATTCCATCACTAAACGTAGCTAAGCATGAATGTCCTTAATATTTGCATACCAGGACCATCATACAATCACTGTAATACTAGGCCAGTGTAGTTGTTTTTGTTGTGAATTTTCAATTTCAATAATTTTCCGCGACGAATATTGAACATATTTATTTGGTAAGTGCAAAATATTTTTTTTGTTCCACCTTTTTGCATCAAGCGGAAATATCCTTTTTGTCGCTACTTAACGGTGTGGAAGCGGGGAGAAAAGTTACCCTCTGTTGATATAAAGACATAAAATAGTCTGCATGCTTACCTGCCAGCGGTGCTGGAGAGGCGAAATTTTATTTATAGCCAAAATAGTGGTGGGTTCCACGCGGTTATGCTGCAGGAGGCACACAAATGCATAACACATTGACAGCCTCTGTGGTAGTTTTTGCTTTTTTTCGCTGCCCTTGCCGTGAGTTGGCGGAATTTAATGGAGCGCACGCAAATTTGCAACTTGATTTCCTAATTGATTTTGTTGCAATTTGCAAGTTGCCATTTTTAATTTGTTTCGTCATGGTAGGATATTTGAATTTTCATAAAAGAATTTTTTAATACGGATAATTTTTGTTGTTCCTGGGTGATTTATAATTTTTTTCATATAAAGTTTTCTGCGGCATAATTTTTCATTTTTTTCATTTAGATGACGGATATTGAAGCATCGATGGTTGCTGATTACTGTGAGTACTGATATTGTTACTCGAAGGTTTGCACCCTTGGGGCTTTATCTTAGGAGCTGATAAAAATTTAAAATTGTTATATTGAGAAGCAACTTTTACATAAAATACAAATTAAAACAAGAATATACATTAACTTTTGTTGCACCGAAAACTTAAATCTCTTTAAAAATACTTATAAGAACTGATCGACAAGTCTGAATGACAAGTATGTGTGATATACTATAGTGGTCCGATCTGAACAAATTTTTCAAAAATTTTAGCTCTGGATCTCCTTAGCATATTGTCACCGCACAAATTCTCCGATAAAAATCAAAATATGCTAGGATATGTTATTTTGATGAGCTAATGAGCCAGGTGTAAACCAGTTTTGGACGATGTCAGATGGGTTCCGCTGTGTGGTATATGAAGAGTAGTCATCCATTCATCTCTTCAGTTTATCATGCAATATGGTCCCCAAAGGCTTCATGAGTTGCCTTGCCAATGCGGAAAATTTAACAAGGTATGCTCCATTATTATTTTTTGTTTTGTTTTTGAAATTTCCTGCAATCCTCCTAATTTTTCAAACTCATTCTGCAGGCGTATGCCTTTTTTTAGATATCGTTTTGAAATTTGGAAACGTCATTTTCTCTTCAAGAAGCTGTGTCGGTGAAGGGCATATGAGCTTCGGTGTAGCCGAAGTTTACGTTTTTTCTTGTTTTAAATTAATGTTTGTACAGTCGCTTCTTTCGAATCCGAATAAAAACTTTGCTAGATTAGGTTATTTTGATGAGCTTTTAGTCAGGGATTGATTGCAGTTTTACACAAGTCGCATTATGATCTTCCCTGCCATTATCTTATCTAGATCGTCGTATAAACAATACGTGGGCTAACCAATGCCGATCAGGTTTGGCAATTGTACGTCTGGCTAAAAGGCTGTCTTATGGCCAATTCCAATGACAAAAAATAGTCAGACCTTGTTTATAATTGTAAGATTCTTAATTCTTCAAAATCTATTTTGAAAATTTGGCGAAAAATTCGTGAAGAATCAATGCTACGGTGCATTAACGTGATGTAAAAACCAAAAGTTGCCGGCCCATAATTCCGGTGTTTGTTGACAGTTTAGATGGATGGAAGGGACTCGTAGTGTACCACACCTCGATAATCGACCTCAATATCGAAGCTTTAAACTTTCACGGATGATTTTCGGCTTAGGTTCATCTTTGTCACGATATTCGACCGATTGATCGTCTGTTTCTGGGTCGTAAGTATAAAATATAAACGCATTGTTTCACAGATGTTAACATGAGGCTCTTTTTTGTCTAAATTGAGTAATTTTTGGAACTAATCGTGTTTTCACTTTTCTCAAGCCGTTTAATATTTTGAGCGCAGGAAACATACCTTTACGTCAATCATTCTTTCCTATGTTTATTCTGAATTTTAGTCTGAAGATCTCTTCAATATTCCTGACTTCTCACTTTTTTAAGGTACCTTAACAAGCTGGTAGGTTAAAATTGTAAGATAATTTACCGTGATTAAGGCCGTGTTATAAAGGGTTGTAAAGGCAGTTATCTCTTTTCATATTCATGGTAGATGAAAGTCTATAGACAGATTCTAATATGTATTCTTGATTTAGAATTGTAAGGCTTCATTTTTGTTTCCCTTAAACATGATAAGCTACAACTCCCTCTATTTAAGGTTAACTTTTTTTAAAGAAAAATATTCTACTCCATTACCTAAATTCGTTGACATTATTTTTTGCACAGGTTTCTTCAATCCTTTCACTTAAACTTTAGCGTATTTTGCAATCCATAAAAATCATTCGAAACATCTGAAATGCGCGAAATGTGTCGACAGGATGGCGACAAGTCATTTTCATATGTATACGTATCCATATAAATATTACATATGTATGTACCGCCATATCAAAGTAATATAATAAGAATCTAAAGTAGGCATCATGCGATTAGGTCGCAAGTGTGATGAATTATCCAACAAGCGTAAAAATTCGCACCCATTGCAATATTTCAGAGACAAATATTTCACGGAAAAGGGGAAAGAAAAGAAACAGCTGCATCTTATCTTTAAGCTAACGCATTTCGTCACCTTCTCTTGAATATCCTGTCACTTGCCAAAATGTTTTATTAGTCTGCGCTAATTTATGAGGTAATATTGCTGGCGAAGTGGCGCAACATGTGTACAAATACAGTATCATGGAAGTTCATATTTTATATGAAGAAGAATTATTGGATCAAAGGTAATAACAGCGAAAATCAGTAAGAAAGCAGATGAATGAAAGATATGAAACAACACGATATTAATGAAAGTATGCCGAACTTCCAGATATTGGAAGCACAAACAATTTATTTCAATTTCTTCTCTTAAAGAATTTCAAAATTAAAATTCATCTGTTTTGAAAAAATTTAGCCTGTTTTTGTTCATAAATCATAACGAACTCATCCACTCAAAATATTACAAAATCTGGTAAACCTTACTCACTCCCCTCATTCCCACGCGCACTTGCGGCGATCTCATCTAGCCAAGCGAATCACTGTTGTCTGTCGCATTAAAAGCAAATAATAGTTGCGTTTGTTGTTATTGTTGCTGTAGTACAATTAATAACAAATTAACATGGTTCACACGTCGACCCAAGCGACGTCCGGGCAGCAGACAACATAGCCCCGCAAATAAACATTGACACAAAAATTAACCAAAATAATGAAAATCAAAATCAAAACAATTTTCAAAATCTAACAAATGAACACACGCCGAATGGATACTTTATGGCTTTTGTTTACACGATTGTTGTCACCGTTATTATTTTCATTTATTTACCGAGTGGTAATTGCAGCACTTATTGACTGCCCGATGACCGAACGTCTGACTTGGCTACTGGTCCCGTTTCGGCCGCAGGACACTTGCGGCGACACTCAAAGTGAATGACTGCGGGGTGTGCAGCAAGCATTGAACAAATTATGAATAAATAAATGCAGGGAAAATATGTAGAGAAACAAAGAAATATGCGAAGGTAAAACTACAAGCAGCGGAAGCGCATGAGTAGGCTGCACAAACAATGCCACAAGCCACTGAAGATGCCAACATCCGTTGCGGCGGTGGGCAAGTATTTGCTTTCTACGCGGAAATTTATACTTTAACGCATACAAATAACAACAAACAAACTGCGTTTGTATACATACAACTACACGCACTGGCTGACTGACTGACTGGTCACGTGGCGCTACACTTGCACGTGTCCTTTTAATGACCAACAAATGTAAGTTCATAAGCGCGAGTGCATCTACATATGTGAAATCAAAAACAAAATATATCGTACAACATAAAGAATCACGAAAGCTCCAAAATCACTAGAGCCCATCACACGCTGGTCAAATAACAAATTTCATATGCGAAAGGATAATATGTTGAAATTCAATGCGCGCAACGGTTAAGCCAGTGACAATATGCCATTAGGCAAATAATCATAATAAGTACAATGGAAGAGCAAACAACAGCAACAACAAGAATTAAGAAATGAAATGCATTAATAAATTATGCTTACATTACTGGAGGCAAAGTAGGCGTAAATCGTGAGAGGAATTTGAGGAAAGCAAGCAATTGGAAAAAAACTTAAAATCAATAAAATAAAAGCTAAAAGTTTCACTCTTTTCCCGTATAAAAAAAGAAGACGTTCTCTTCTGTAGAACACTGTGAATAAAGTATTTTAAAATTTTTTAACTTTTCTATGGAGCTTTTTCCGTCCTGAAACATATGTATACTCGAATGATATTATCCGCTGAAGGGGGAAAGTTTCTTGAGACTCAATTGATCGGAAATGATGATATGATAGAGAAATAATTAGGACAGTTCTGGAGACAGTAACTTCCTACAGCGATTGAAAATTGTTATGTAATCCAAAACATAAATTTCATTGATGAAATAAATGATTTGACTGGTACTTTGGAAATATTTTCACTTTATTCGAAATATAGCTTAAATATTAAGGATGTAGAGAGGGTCTTGAAACTCTCACAATGATTCAAAATAGTTCTCTAAATCAACACTATTCTTCTGAATGAAGTCATATACTACGATCACTTATTCCCTTAAACCCTTGGATAAAATATCTGTTGTGGTGTTTGAAAATTTAGGTATGTTCCGGGGATATAGCTTGAATGAGTCACTGTTTTTTGGAACACTTATATGAGACACTGTAACTGTTTAATATTTCGCAATTTTTTTAAAGTTTCTTGTTCGAAAAATGATCTGATAATCATCTACTAGAACTTATTAATAATAAATACAGAAATAAACAAGACTCTTTTAGTCATCTGAGAGCGAATCTCAAAGTGGAACAATATTTCTTAGAAGCAGAAAATAGGAAACATTTATAGAATAATATAAAAACTGAAGTTCGAAGATTTAGACACAGCCGAATAAGGCTATTATTAGGGCGAAAAGGTAAATAGAAAAGGTAAAGCTTCGTATATATACATATATCAGGTCAATTGGTCTGACATATAAATGGCACTACTTGAATTAAGAATGATTTTTAGTTAGGTCTAACCTTTACAAAGCGGGTGTATAAATTTGACAGCTGTCGGATCATTAGTTTCAGAATTATATGAGTGGAGCATATTTTTTTATCGTAAAAGAAATTTCGCCTGTTGATAAAACACATTTGAAGCAAAAGCTTGGCTTGATGAAGAGACTCTGCACACTGTCCCAGGAAAATTTACCATTAAGAGAACGTGGGGAAATGATTACTGAAGACGATGAACGCAGTGGACGCCCAAAAGAGTTGTTACCAACGAAAACATTAAAAAAGTCCACAAAATAAATTTGGATGACTGCAAGGTATCGACTGAATTTTTTCCACGAATATTTAGGTATGAGAATACTTAAGCTTATGACTCGAAGCAGTCTTTTAACCTGTTCCGGGGTAATAAACCGAGTGACAATGGATGAAACATAGCTCGATCATTTCACTCCAAAGTCCAATCGACAGTTATACGATTGGACTGCACACGATGAACCAGCTCAAAAGCGTGGAAACACTCGCAGTCCGCTGGCAAGCTAATGGCGTCTGTATTTGAGGATTCGCATGGTATAATTTTATTGACTGCCTTGAAAAAGGAAGGATTATCAAAAGCGACTAATACATAGCGTTATTGGACTGTTTGAAAGACGAAAATGCCGAAAAACGCCGCATTTGAAAAAAGTGCTGTTCAACCAGGACAATGCAGCGTATTACAAGTTAGTGAAAATGTAGACAAAAATCCATGAATTGGGTTTCGATTTGCTTCCGCATCCACAGTATTCTCCAGATCAGAACCCAGCTACTATTTCCTGTTCCCAGATCTTAAAGAAATATTGCTAAGCTATTTTGAAACAAAGGACAAATCGTTCTACAAAAATGGTATCGAAAAGTTGGAGGATCGCCATAATCAGTGTATCACCCTTGAAGGGAACCAGTTTAAATAACTAATGGAATTTTGCTCAAAAAAATTGGTTTACTATGATAGGCTGATGGCTTTTCAACTGACCTGTTATCAGGGGTGCTTGCACCATATCTTACTTGGTTCTTTTTGACGCCAACAACATCGAGTGGCTCCGCTTGGCTCTGAAGAACATCATTTATAAGTTTCCTTGCACTGGTGCCATCTAGCTTGTCACCGCGTCGTGAAAAAAATTCTTACAAATCCTTAGAACATTAAGAAACGAATGAATATGATATTAAGTATTGCATTACTGATTTCATAAAAATTTATAATTATTTTTAAAATTTATTTTAAATTTTGTTGATAAAAAACTTTGGACTTAAAATCAGAATCAGAAGACAGATTCTACCATTCATATATTGAAAATTTTATATTCAAACACTGTAAAAGCTTGTAAGAAATATGAACTGCTCCCGTTCCTATTAGTCCGCTGCTTGGGTAAAAATAAAAACGGTGAAAGTTGCATTAAGTCGTTTCCTAAAAAAAAATAAAATTTGTAAAAGTTAAACTGTATGTGTTGAGCATATTAAAAAATATCCAGCAATTACTGCCAATTCAATATAAATTATTATTAACTATAAAATATTCGTATTTTGCGAAAAACGATTTCTTACAACATTTGCGATTTTATTTGCAACATAATGGCGATAACTTTTTACCAAGCTGTTGGCTTGCAACAATATACCATATCTAATCCAATAATATACGATCAAAATTGCAAAATATATAATTTTAATGTGCAATCGTTACTTTAAATAGCCGCTTTGAGCGCATCCCACATGACAGCGGTGCTAAACGTCTGCAGCAAGCGTGCTTGCAGCATAAATTTTGTTATGTGATTTTTTTATGAATACCTTTTATATCATTTTCCAATGCAATGTTTACAACAAAAATATAAAAATCCAATTGCAGAAATGATAAATGGCAATTGTAAAAAGAAAGTTGTAAAAAAGAAAATTGTTGAAAAAGAAAATTGCACAGCGGCGAGAATAAAAAGAAGAGAATTAATCTAAAATGGATTTCGCATTTAATTTTTCACTTTATTTATATTTTCATACATTGTGTGTTGGCTGCTTGTGCAATTTAAATTAAAAGTACGCCAAGTGATAATAAAAATTCCACGACAGTGTTGCTTTTTATGGCAATTGAAGGAAAGGAAATGCGAACTTTACCATTTTAGGTATTTTGTGCGCTTGAGGGGTGAGGAGTAGAAGAAACACACGGCAGCAGAATAATAGACACAGATAAGGGATGCTATTTGAGGAAATTTGAAGAGCTATGCATTTTATTAGTTTGTGATAATAAAACGTTTTGAAAAGTCATCAAGCGCAACAATAACGCGTTAATAAATAATGCAGACAAATCAGAGTAGTTGAATGGAAAAAGTTTCTAGGGAAATTCAAATAAGCATTAGTGGATAGATATATAACATACATACATATATAAATTTAATATAAATTTTTGATCCTGTGTTCGGAACGTTTTAAAATGTTCCACAAGTTCAATAAAGTCGGGCTTTCATATATGAGTCATAATGCGGCAAAAAATATGTGTGGGAATTTATAAATTCAACAAATATAATTATTTGCCAAAGGCAGTCAAATTTCTTAAGAATAACTATAAATTTTGACCATAACATCGGAGGAGATTCTTTAGCAAAAGTTGACCCATCTCTAAATTATCAACTGTTAAGCTGACATATAAACACTTTACAGCGTTATCTCTATCTCTTGAGTTTCCCGTATACTGTCTGGTAGATCCCAGTATATGACAGAGTCTTACAAATGGTATTTCCCTTACATTGGCACGAGGATTTCGAGGATTGTTGGAGGAGGCTAATTATATAATATATGACGATGAGTTTTGTTTGTACTGTGTGTACCTACTTTTTTGGAGTTTTTTGTTTCACAAGTTAATTTTTTATATCAAAAAATCGTTTGTTTTGTCGGGTTTGAATCCTCTAAGTTATTTGTGGACAGCAAATGTACGAGGATTCTTCATTGTTTACAGCTTCACAAGTTTTCAGAGTCTAAATGAGAAAATTTTAAAGTTCGGTAAAGTTTTCTGCTCTTTCATTGTTTACCTTGGCTGTGGCAGCTGCTATGGTTAGAGGTGTTCTTATGAGCTTTGCGATTTTTGTTTGTTAAAAGAAATGAATCAAAGAATTTGTTCCTTAATTTTTAGCCAAAAACAATATTGTAATGATACCTCAGACTCTATATTCGCCAGATATTGCACAGTGTGATTTTTTTCTGATTCCAAAAGTAAAGAGAACCTTAAAGGGCTTTCGTTTTACAAGAAACGTAAAGTTGAAAGAGCATAACATTATTCCAAAAATTCAGTTCGAGAAGTGTTTCAATGGTTAGAAGAGGCATAAGTACATAATATCGAATGAGAACTGTATTGAGGGCGACAACCTTAATGTAGACGAATGAATAATTTTTTTTTTTCAAAAAACAAATATTTTTATTTTTTCTAAACACACCTCGTAAGTTCTCAATTGTCCAAAGGACCTGATGGAGCATCAATCGCACATCTTAATTTCGAACATTCAAAAAAGGTTAAATAATCTATGAAATATTCATTCTTCAATTCCATAAATGAGTTGGAAATACTTCACTAGGAGCTAGCAATAGCCTGATCACAGTCTGCCGTACCCAAAAGCACAACCTACTGAATTACAGAAAAGGTAGCGCTTACTTTTGCCGAAAAGTTAGAGATGTCATGTACACATTGTATTCAAAAAAGGCCAGAACCCTCAACCTGAGTAAATTTTAAACACATTTGTAAAGATCCAATAAAAGTTTAATTTTTGCTTTAATGTGATGCTTCATCCATACTGAATCTTAGGAAAGTCAACCATGTCATTATTTTGCAGTTGGCAATATTTTAAGCATTAGTATAATCTTTTAATACTCTCGCCTTAAAGAAATATTTGTTGTATTGACCAATGGCCACGTCCTTATCCCCCTAAATACAACTTTTAATTATACTTCGAACTTCTCTGTCTTACTCTTTTTGTCTACCACTTTTATTCAGTACCTTTTGCTTCTTTCGCTTCAGAAGTTCATCCTTTCATGTCTGCCACTCCATCTTTTTTGCTTTGTTATTCAAACACATATGCAAATTATGTTCTTATTGTAAGATTTGCCAACCCTTAGGTTTGATTTTCTTTGTCTTCATCTTCATCTTCATCTCCATCATACATCTCTTTTCTCAATCCATAAATTGACCCTTCGCAAATCCTTCATTCTTGGACATTTAAAATCTGTATTGCCCATCAATTTTATATCGATTTAAGTGTTTCTTTTTGTGCTTCTCAAAAGTCACAGTTCTCAACTTCAATATCTTGCATTTAGGATGCTTTCCATATTCATTTAAAATTGCTTTATACATGTATGTATGTATGTATATACATATGATGTACGGATGCGATTTGTTTGCCACACTGTTTATTTGTGGTCAAAGTTGTCATACGTCAAGTATACTATGGTTCAGGTTTATATAAAATACTTGCTATTAGCTGAGAAATCAAAAAGAAATTATACAACTAAAGGGTGAATTGACAGAAATTACACTGCAAGCCAACGAAGCTTTTATTGTTTACATTTGGAAGAAGCACAGTGACTCATTTTTCATAATCAAGTGAATATTTTTCTTCATTGCTTTTACTTTTTATTCAATTAGCTTGGCACCAGAACGTAATTTATTTCTTTTTTTTTAGATTGATGGTGAAAGAATCGAGAGTATTTTGAAATTCCTAGATTAATTTCTTTCTAGAATGTATACTCGGGTGTATGTAATCGGAACTATCTGTTCTATATTCAATTAAAACCTGTTAAACTTGGTTAGGCTAAATGGTCAATCCTGTTACAAGTGTCAACAGTCATATCACATATGGACAACTTAGTACGCCAGTCTCTTGTGATATCTAAAACTTCTATATATAGAACATAAATCACATCATTAAACAACAAAACGCATTAAGCCTGTCATACATTTGTAGAGTCGTAATATTGTTATAATATTGGGTTCGGCTATCTCGCCTGGTACGCCGAAATTATGACTGCCGAGAAGTGTCAACCCCAGTCTAGTAAAAGCTGGAAAATTTGGGAGCAAGTGCAAGGATATTTCTTTGTCTCTTTCCTTCAAGCATCTTTGACTACAGAAAACTCCTCCTCTAACCTTCTTCCAAGCTTTGAGTAAGTCTTGAAGATCAGTGCCCCTTTTCTCCACCGACTTCTTCCCGCTAACATAATCCTCCTTGTTAAAAAAAGCAGAGAAAAGAGACCAAGAGTACACTCAGGAACGCAGTGGTCTAAATTTTCAGAAATGAGAAGATAATTTCAGCATGTCCACGTACGGACATTTCATATTCCCAGCTTTTCTGAGTTTCTCTTGAGTCATTGAACTTAGTTTGACTAATAATAATTAATATTTACTTTGAAAGCGGTGTTACCAATAAATGCTGGGAACATAAAGATGGTAATTTAAAATTTCTATAGCACAATGTGTTTAGCAACCCACTGTTCAACTATTGGTTAATGAAATTTGTCTATGATCAATCTAAGTATATGCACATATAACTAATTTTCCTCCAAACACACTGTTACCAAACTACTAACACGTATGCATTTCAGCCCTTATATTTACGAGCATATCTTTTAAGTCCTTATTCAAACGCATCCTTACAAGTCGCTATCGTGCATCTTTCAGCGTGCATTTGTCAAGTAAATTGTAAGGAATACGTCAATTGCTGCACACATACACCGAATTTTACGATGACTGTGATGAATTCGATTTTAAAATATTTAAGTTCTATGCAAAAGCTGCAAGCTATAAAACCAGCTACATCCTTTGCGCCCGCTCGCCTTTACCAATTCAAATTTTATTACGCTGACCAAACTATTCATTTTTGCATGTTGGCATTTTATTGGCAGTTACAACGTACATGAATGGCTGAATAATGGAGCGAATTGCACGGACAACACCAGAAAATAGTAAACATACACTTATGGCGGCAGAGTACAGGACACTTGGGAGGCATGACAAGCACTTAAGAAATGCTCGAAGTAAAGAGGTTGTAAAATACATGGATGATGGTAAAAGGTGTTGCTTTCGAGTTTCTGTAACGCTCTGCAGTTCGGCAAGTCAACCCAGTGCCTTTGGGGCGATTGTGCGTTTTGGTGTTTACAAGTTCACCACTCATCCAAACACCAGCTTGTGACCAAGCAGCGGTAAGCTGTGGTGCTGTGGCGCAGACATTTGACCTAACGAACCATAAATTACGACCCGAAGTTTAGTTAAGCACACGAGCGTGTGACGTGGGTGGTGGACCAGCAGCCAGTGAAGGACTCCCTTGCAGCAGTAAGGCTTTCACCTGCATTCGCAAAGGATTAAAGTTAGAAGCAAGTGTTGCTTACTCTCCACTTCTGTTGCATCTATTTTTATTGTGTTGGCGTTGAAAGTGCCAAAAATTGTGAATTGAAGTAATAAAATTGTATAGTTTAGCTGCAGGACATGAAAATTTATATGCACGTTCAGCATGAAAGCTCGTCTACAGCTAACCAACCCACATATATACACCTCAAAGCAATTTCAAGTTACTTACCTTTCTGGCAGATAAGACCACTAAAGGTATAATAGTTACACATCGGTTACGCCATTGCAACAGCTATCAGGCTATCAAGCCATCAAATGAAGTGAACATGTGGCCAATTCGGTGTCTGCTGGTGCTGCCTTTGCTGCAGCTCGTACCACCTGCGCTTTGTCGCTCTAAATTCGATTATGGCGCACAATATGCTGGTTCAAGCAGCCCAGTGTGCTGAGGTCCATTTAATGGCCAAACACATATATGTATGTAAGGAGGTAAGCAGTTGTAGGTATGCGCTTTATCGTCAAGCTCCCTCGAGTGCCGGAGTGTATTGTCTAAATTTTATTGTGCCAAGTATTCATTTTACAACCATATTAAAAGCAGCTTTGGTGCATAATTGATAGGTGTTTGCTCTATGCTAATTGTTGTTTTTTGTATATTGCAGCAAATATTAAGTTAATTGAACAGCGATACTGGGTAGTGGGCAAGATTATTGGCTTAAACTTCAAAGAAAATTAAATATGTGAAGCTTAATGTCACACCAGTAAAGGAGTGTTATTCGTTTGTGATGGCTATTGGAGCTCAATACTTTTAGATTGTTCATAACTTCTTTTGAACTTATTGGATACTCGGAGATGTCCTTCTGAGTCGAGGAGTATGTTTTCAACAAAATTCGGTACCTAAGATACCGAATAGTTGCCGCAAGAGCTATGTAGAGATTGACCCTCTTTCTTTACCAACTAAAATAGGGTCTATTAAGTAAATAAGACCAAATTTGAATTTAAGAGTTTATCTCCAAGTTAGATTGCTTACTTTATATCACTAAAAGCTCTTGAATACTTGTCAGTTAACTAAAGCCGCCAAAGTTTATTGAAGCAATGGATCATTCGTTACTTGCTGTGATATCTTATGTATATTATTAGCCATAGGCTCACTTAGTTTTATTACTACATTTAGAATTTTCAATATATTAAAATCAGGTATTTTAAAAGGTCTTTTCGTATTTTGGCAATATATGTCGTTGCAGTGCTACATCTCAGCGCTAGCAATCGCATTGTGTCATATTCAGGGGTACAGTGTTGAAAAGGTGTCATTTTAAGCTTCAATTAACCAAAAAAAAATTGAAATTCAGGGAATGCAACACGCCCCGGCCGACCTATCGTTAAAAAAATCGATGAAATTATGGAAAAGATTCACCAAGATCATTACATAAGCAGCCATGACATTGCTGAGGAACTTAACACTCATCATCAAACGGTTTTGAACCATTTAAAAAAGGCTGCCTACAAAAAGAAGCTCGATGTTTGGGTACCACATGAATTGTCTATGAAAAGTTTAATAGACCGAATTAACATCTACAATTCTTTGCTGAAAGGAAATTAAATCGAACCACTTTCCAAGCGGAACATTAGAGGAAAAGTAGATCAAATACGAAAATTATGTGCGAAAAAGATCATGGTCCAGGCATGGTAATGTTCAACAAATGGCTGCAAAGCCAGGATTGATGCCTCGAAAGGTTATGCTGAGTGTTTGTTGGGATTGGAAAGGACTATGAGCTCGAACGATTGGTTTTATGGTCAACAATTGTTGAGATCGAAGCAAGCAATCGAAAAAAAACGGCCAGAACTGATCAACTGAAAGGACTTCGTCTTCCATCTGGACAAAGCTAGAGCTTGGCTTGGAAGATTTGATGCATTCACAATATAGCCCTGACCTTGCACCATCGGACTACAATTTGTTTTGGTCAATGCAGAACTCTCTTAATGGAGTAAAGTTGGCTTCAAGAGAAGCCTGAGAAAACTACTTGTCGCAGTTTTTCGCTGAGAAACCAGAAAAGTTTACACTGATGGAATAATGTCTCTACCATTGTTTTTGAGGATAGTCGATTGACTGAGAAAAATTTAGTGGATGCTCTACACATCTCATTAGGTAGTGTGAGTCATATTTTAAGTGAAATTTTGGGTTTTAGATAGCACAATGGGCATTCGCTAACAATGGAACAAAAACACATTCGAATGCGACTTTCTCAGCAGCATTTGGAGCGTTTTAAGAAGAATAAAGTGAATTTTGTGCATCGATTTATCACTATGGATGAGACTTGGCTCTATCACTATGATCCTGAATAAAAACAAGAGGCACCAGGTTGTTCGACTTCGAAACGAGTTCGTGTCCGGAAATCAGCCAAAAAGATTAAGGCATCCGTATTTTGGGATGCGAAAGGCATGTTGTTTGCAGATTACTTCTAAACTGGTAAAACAATTAATTCTGAATATTATTGCAACCTTTTGGACCAGTTGAAGTAAAAACTTCGTGAAAAAAGACCCACTTTGCAGAAGAAAAAATCGTTTTTCATCAGGATAAATGCACAGATTTGGCTGCCAGCGACTTCCGTGTTGTTTCTGAGTGCAAGGGTTTTTCATTAAATGAAGAGATCATACCAGATCGGCTGTTGAAGCGTGTTTTGCAGACCTTCCGGATTCTAACTTCAGCGATAGCAAGCGTATTCATGTTCAGGGAGATTAAACTGAATAATAAAGTGATTTTGAATCGTAAAATTTTGTTTTTCTTATCAAACGACAAAACTTATTGAGAAACCTGGTATACAGTTTTAGGAAAACTGCAAAACCATTCATAATTTTTTTACGTCTTCAAAAAATCCTTAATCTCTAAAAGCGAAAGGAAAATATATATAACCATATGTATAAAGAAGAAATACAAACTCAGTACCTGCAGTTTTTCCAAATGTTAACTTTTCGCACATTGAAGAAACCTGCTCATTTAAGCCTCCACTACTTCATTAAACTCTCCCCCAGCTAGCTACATTTTTGAACTAATTACCCAACTCGTTGAATATCTCAATTAACAAATTGATTTATTAAAATTATTAACACAAATCCCTGGAGTGTTTTGTTTGCAAAATACTATACAAAAAAAAAACGGATACAGCAACTGAGATTTGTTATTAGATACAAAAAGAAAGCCTCAACTCTATTAGCATCATAACCCCACTTTTCTAGCTGGAGTCGTTCTCCTTGCCTCCAATGGTTTGAGTGGCTAAAAAGTTTAACGAGCCACACTGACATTTAATTAAGGTGACTTAACAACAGCGGCAAGAGAAACCATCAGCAGTTAGCATAATAACAACAAACAATAATGCTAACTACAAGCAACATAAAGAATCCACAGCAACATAACCTCCCTAACAACCCTGAAAAACGCTTCATACCACTTCGTGCCTGATATGATGGGCTCATCTGCTTTCACAACAGTTGACTCATGAGTTGCGTAAGTCTGCCACAATGCAAATTCAGTCAACCATGCTACGGTACAGTTGTTCGACTCCCCATGCAGTCTGGACCGACTGTCTCCCGGCGTACTCGCGCTGTGTCCGTTTTGTTGGTTTTTGTTCGTTCGCTTGGCACACAAATGAGTCTAATTAATAACGAAGCATTTGCCACATAATTCACTAATAACGCAGCGTTGCCATATTACTTGCCAACATTTGCGGTGGAGTATGAGTATGGGATTACAGTGATTATTGGTAGTTGGGTCACATTTAAATAACACATACTCGTCTGTATTGTGGCACTACTCGTGTGCGTTTGTTAGGTTAGATTGTGTGTGGGAATATGCTGGAGATGAGTGGTTGTATAAAGATTAACTTTTCAAATTACTGAAAGTTAGATGGGAGTTGAAGTATGAGGTCAGCTTTTGCGAGATTGATTAGGCATATTATTTGTATGAAATATGAAAGGTGCGTTTACAAATGGGTAATATGTTCAGAGTTTATAGAAGTTTTGTTGAAGTGATACTGCTCTAGAAGTTACGCGTAGTAAAATTAAAACACTCTTACTTATATTTTTCGCTAAAAAGGAGCTAGTCCCATTTTAAAATGTTTACAGTCTAACTGAATTAAAAGGTTAAACACCTTATCAAAACATTTCGTTAATACACCTAAAATATTTCAAAAAATGGAATGCAATTTTTACATTGCACTGGAAAGCTCTGCAGCGGTGAGGTGTAATCTTGTCGGCGGTGTAATTTCTACAAGAAACTTTGGACATAGCTTCATAAGCAGGGAAGCGGTGGATAAAATATAGCACATACCATAAAGCTTTACCTGGTCACATTATTTAGTAACAGGGCATATGGCATAGGAGCATGCGACCAACCAGCGGAACTCTCAAGTGACCGGCGTTTCCTATTGCACGGAATTAGATCATAAATTATCTTCCAGATGGAAGTCTTTTCAGTTAAAAAATCTGCTGAGGGAACTAATAATGCAGAAAACATAAAGAAAATCAATAACCAATAGTTGATAAGATTACTAAAAGTACCCAGTACAAGAAATATGCAAGTCGCTCAAAACGATACAGATTAAAATTCTGGAAAGTGCTGATAGACGTATAAGGATGAGATGGAATGCTTTATGGGCATGCAGGATCTTCAAATCGCCAAGATCATGTGTAATGCTGCGGAAGGAAAACACGCTGTCGTATACTCACACGGTATCGAAAAGACTACAGTACGGTTATTGGGCTAGTTACAAGTCACAACTTACTACTTACAGTGAAGTAGGCGTGAGAAAGACGATGGAGCACCTTCTTTGCTTCTGCCCGTCCTTATTTAGAATTCTGCTTAGATATGTAGGAGTTTCACAGTTCAAGGGAATACATATAGTATCTAGTCTATATTAAGTTTCGCAAAAGGCGTTGAAGATCTGTGTGACAAAAACTTTAGCTAAAATTAAACTGCTTTTAGAATTACAAAGGGCTTGTGGGTCTAGCCTAACCTGACAGATATCAAAACACTAATGTGTCAAAGAAATTCGATACAGCTTACCCTTTATACTACAAGTATATTGACGGATTATCATGGAAACAATCGTATATCTTTCATGCCTTGGTAGACTCTACAAAATACCTCCATAAGATCTTGACAGAACAATCGAATTTAGGAAACCTGATTGGGGATAGAACTTTTACATTGAGCCTTATTAATTATTAAAGGGACTTTATAAATAGCACATCTGACCCTCATGCAGACAATGTTTCCATTGCCCATAAAGTAAGTACCGTCAACAACTTGGTAGTCTGAATAAAGTAATCGCCCAGAAACGTTTATCATTGCCAATGTGAGAAGAATTGTGTTCCATCAGTACAATCTCAGGCATCTAGGAGTTTAGTTGGGAGTTTCAGGATTTTGCAGCAAGTGATTATTTTCTGTAGGGGGCAAGGACGAAGGATGATTTAGTACTTCGAGAAAAGTTTTTGAAAATCGACTTTTATAGTTTCTTTTTTTATCAACAGGGATGAGTGATGAAAGTGGTATTAAATTACTAATAAGATGTCAACGTGTCTAAATAAAACCTTCAATTTAATGCAAAAGTAACAGATTATCTTTTTTATAATCATTCTTTTTAAAATCATTATAATCATGAAACCCTAAGATCCACAAACCTATCCAATCCCATCTGAAAGGTAATAAAAAGCTTGTAGGTTTAACCACGGAATGTTATCCAACTATCATTATACATCTTCTTGAATGTATCAAGATTGGCAATGTAAGCTGGCCCTATACAAAACCAACATTCGACCAGTGCTCGAAAGTAATATTCTAAGAAAAATCTTTGAAGTAATAAAAGATAATAACGAGTGACGTATAAGGTGGAACGATGACCTAGATCAGCTTATACAAGGTGAAATTATAATAAGCGTTATCAAAGAGCACGGACTAAGATGGCCCAGTCATGTTACGAGAATGGACAACAAGAAAGCGCAGAAGAAAGTTTTAGAGGCCACAACATTTACATTAAAACAAGGGAATATCGCGATCAAGATTGATTGACGAACTCAAAGAATACATGAAGAAGCTTGGCATATATAATTGTAAAAAAAACGCAAACGAGTGAGATGTTTGTAGGGTACATAATGATGATGTATCAAAATTGACATGGTCAGTGTTCAGAATTGTGACTATTTCATATTCATTTTGCAAATCAACTGTGAGCTACTAAAGATTCTAAAAGAAACCGAGATCAAATTTTTATTTTTCTTTTCCAAAACTCATTGTTCATACAGGAAACCAAGTGGCATCACTCTTTGCCACTTTGTGCCTCTAAATGTAAATTGAAGCAAATTTTCGGTTAAACAAATAAATGCTGACAAAAAGATAACAATAAATTTCAAAACAAGCGAAAGTAGAGTCCATTTTCTCCAAAACTTAAGTCAATTTGGTAAACAAACATAATAAAGACTGCAACTGAGCAGAATTGTTGCGGAGTGCATTAAAATGAAATAGTCGAATGGTAGTATGCAAAAAAATCATCATAAACGGAAATGGAAAAAATGACAACAACAAGTAAAAAATACAATGAAATCACTAACTTAATACAAGGGCTGCTTTGTATAAACATACATAAGCATGGAAGTTATAAAAAACTTTTTACTGAGCTCATTACAGGAAAAACCCAAAGCTCAAATCGCAGTAAAAGTAAATAGACTTGAGGCATGTGCAGCATGGTACCCACTTGTGTAAAAATTTCTTGTTGCAGCATGCAATGGTTAACTGTAAAAAATGTTAGCATTGTTTTGTGCAAACAAGTGTCTGTTTTACAATGCAAGAAGTATTGCAGAAATTCTTAAAAAAATTGCAAAAATCATAAATGTTGGAGAGCAAACGAAATAATAGTAAATAAATGCAAATTTTAATATACTCTTGTTTAAATAGCGCTAAGCAGAGCAGAGTCAGCAAGAAAGGAGTAAAATTACCGATGTAAAAATGTTTACAACTCTTTGCAAGACTGATAAGGGTCAGTGACTTGAAATTTTTGCTGAGGTAGACTACTTAAATAGTTCTTCTTTTTTGGAAGTGAGTATGGTGAAATCAATTAGAAATAGGAAAAGACCAACATCCCAAATGTAGGGGTAGCAAAAATGTTTTAACTTAATATCTCCCTTCTATAACCACTTCGAAGTTGTTATATGGTTAGAATTTTGTTTAGAAATTTTATAAGTTGCAAATCTACTATAATATCAATATTCGACTGATGCTTTCAAGCTTATGATGTATGATAATACACTAACTTTCAACTAAATCTATTCATCCGAGTTAGGAAAGATGATCGAAAATTTTGATACCAGAACTTGATTTTGATCGACTAGTTGGTATAGCACCTATACATATTTTATAGTGGTTGGATGTCGGTAGGCTCGACAAGAGAGAAACTTTTTGAGAGAAAATACAAAATTTCAGATCGACTTCTAAAACTTTACAAACGCGTATATATAGAGAACTCGTCCAAAGTCCAAAGAGTCGGAACTCTTTTTGAAAAAAATCATCTTTATCGGGATAAGTCAAAGCAGTACACGTTTCATACCCAAAATATTCACCAAAATCATTCAAACGAACTCGATATCCTGCTATTTCTCTAATACTTTCCAGACGATTATCCACTACCATATCCTTTATTATGTTTTTAATATTTTTATCAGTTGAATTGGCCGAAGGTCGTCCAGAACGAGACATGCCTTCAATAATCTCTCGACCGTCTTTGAAGGCCTTGTACCACTCGCAAGCTTGTGTTTCTGAATCACCTGCGCCTTTTTCAACATTCACAATGATTTCGCACATGCTCCACATGTTCCATTGGGCTTCCAAAGTGGTTTAAAAAATATCTGCTAATTTACGAAATCAGAAACAAATAGTGGTAATAGTAGGGATTGAGATTGATCTACGAATTATAGGTCAATGCTCGGTCTTCTTTTGATGTTTCGAATAGGTATCGACGTACGGAATTTGGTTTACTCCCAAAAAATCTCTTAAACGCCGAAGGCACCTAATAAGAAGGAGGAAAATGTTGGACAATTTGAAAATTTTTATTTCCTAGAAAAGATATACAATTACATTAGTTTTCTACTAGTACATTATCAAAATGTTTCTAGGTTTATAAAGGATTAGAAATTCACAACGCTGTGTTGCTCTGGTCGGTGTGAAAGGTTCGATGACTTTATGAAGTTTGGAAATCAAATCTAACTATCAAATATTTCAGTCAAATGTAATTGTCAAAATATTCAAGATTTTAATGAGTTTGAGGCGTTTCTGCTATTTGATTTGTTTAGCAGTCACTTTTGAAAAAAAAATACGAGAAAAACTTTTAGAAACAACCAATAAGGATAAATATAATTTGTGGCTGATTATGATTGTTTCGTTGCTCCTTTTAATTTTTATTTTTTTCTTCTTCTACATAATTACCTTTTTTTATTCTAAAATACCTCAATATCAAATTCGTTGTCTGCTTCAATCTTGAATTTTTGTACCCAAGCATTTCTCTTTTACGCAGATTGTAAATTGATATTAAATTATACTACTTATTTTCATTTTCAAGCATGCGAAGCTTTTCGAAGGATACTAAAAATAATACCAGCCATCATTGTAGCTGAAGGTGCTGGCGCAAAGTTAGCGGAGACATGTGAAGAGAACTTCGCAAAGTTGGCTGTGAGCGACAGCGTGAGCCAAGAGGTAACTGTAGCAAAACAATCACTTCAAATGCTTCAATCGGCACATAAAAGTGCAAGTGTATCGCTCTTGAATGCTGCGCTATGGCCTCAGGTTTATTTGCGAGTGAAAAAGTGCAAAACAAATGTAATAACAACAGCAATTGTTGTAAAATGTTTGATGCAAACAATGCACTTTTTCGATTGTCTATTGCAGAGGTACGAAGATTTTGTTGGTTTATATATGTATATGTATATATATTTTTTTTTCTGAGGGAAGGAATATAAATATTTGCAGAAGTTGCAACCTTGCTTGACTGCCGGTTGAATACATATACATATATAGATACGTTGACTTTTGTAACACACTGTGCGCTATAGTTTTTGAACTTATTTGTGAAGACTTTGGTTGGAATAACAGTGTGTGTGTGAGTAGAGCGTGAGGTTAATATGAGCATTGACTTGGTTCGAAGGCGGATTCATAGACATTGCTACTGGTAAGGAAAGGTCTTTGTATATGTAAGCTCTACACTCATACTTCAGCTGCACTCATTGCATTGTGTTTTTGGCTTCCTGTAGTTCCTGTAGGTGCTTGCACTGCCAGCGATTCTATTGCACTTTTGTCCTTTCCTCTATAAACATATGCACATGCACACATCTTCATATAATATATTCTCATATTGTTTATTCACATGCATTTTCGCATATGGTTTTGCTATAAATTTGACTATAAAATTGTTTAGTGCCGCTTTACTTTGCCACTATCACGAATATCAATGATTTCGTCGTAAAGATTTTTTAAATTTTTAGTTTTCAGCTTGCTTTTACTATTACATAATGTCAGTGCACCAGCGTTGGTATTTGAGAATTTTATATATTTCTTTTATATTTAAATGATAATGAAAAATAAGTGGAAGGGTTTGGTAAACTTTATTTCCTTCAAAAATAAAATAAATTGATGCGCAAATATTTACGAATTTGGTTGGTAAAAAGTGCCGTGACTCCTAATAGAGTTTAACGTCGTCAAATTTAGGAAATAGAAGTAAACACAACTTAGAAAAGTCTGTCTTTAAAGTTGAGGGAATAGTTTGATATAGATGTTTCTTAAAGGAAATAGCTTCTGCGTGAGAATTTGTTATAACCTTTGAATTTCTTTAAACTAATAAAAGAAAAATTATAAAAATGTTTTCTAAAAACTGTGAGGTTTCGATCATGAATTCAATGAATCTATCCAACCGTACTAACAGGTATCGATTTTGAAAACGATCAATCAATCGTTTTTCACATGAATGGAAGGACTGACAAAGTTTGAAAAGTTTTTTGTTATGCTTCTTAACTGAGCACTTTCAAAGAGCGGTATACATATACGTGGTGTTCTGGTAATTTCAAGAGGGATCCGGTTCCTGTCCATAATCTATCCAACCGGAGTCAAGAGTCTTTCCGATGCATAACTCAGAACCATCAGGTCATCATGAGGTCAGTGAATATTTTCGGCTAATAAGGATTCTCAGATTTTCAACTCAAAAAATTATTTCCGTTTAATTTATCCTTTACAGTAAAACAACATTGAAAAGAGCTCAGTAGTAGCCAATCGATGATATTAGATTCTAATGCAATTTATCATAGAATCGAAAACTGCGAAGATAATCCTTAAGATCAAACCCTCATACGTTATGTATTTTTTGAAAGGGAATAGTTTTCAGTACCATTCTAAATAGTTGCCAGAAACAGATTTTTTTTACGTATTTATTTTCTAAATTGTGATTGCTGGCTCTTTATTGAATCGCTTGGTTGATAGGTATTTAAATATTCTCATTCTCAGAGGATAACCTTGGGGATAGTTTGAAGTTTTGCTCTAGCTGGTCACTTATAGGTGAAATTCTGTGGAGTAATCTTTTAAATTTTTTTGACCATATACCATAACATGTACAATAAATTCTAACCAATTCATTTTAAGAAAACTAGAATCTCGTACCACGTATGTAAGTCCACTTTTATTCCTTAAAAATCTTTAAACTTATACTTAAAATTTTGTTAGCATATCTTTAATATACTATCCAGACGCTTGTAACAAAATAAATCACGTTAAATGTCCTTGAAACTCCCCCAAAGCAGCTAAATCAAATCTTTTTATACCAGAGTAATTTCTTCAATTTGTATCATAGGAAGCAAACATTCTAGGTTCGGGATACCAGCAAGAGAAAAAAACTACTTTTTAGTTGAAATAGAAAAAAAAAAAACAAGTATACACTTACGAATTCCAAACACATTCCATTACAATGTACCATAAACAAGCAAAGTGTGAGAAGAAATGTGAAGCTACAGGTCCTTTTTCGAATACTGAAGGGGAAACATGAAGCTGGTCAAGGATTTTTACAACAATTCGAAAATGAAAACGAATGATGAGGAGAAATCAATGAGGAAATATATTTCAAAGAAAGTTGACGGTATTTGAGTGTTATCACAAAAAATGGCGGGATTTAGATACCAACATATATCGAAGGAAGGTTTTTCCATAAACAGTTAGAACGGAGTTTTTTGAAAATGCTTAGACCGAAACTATAAAAATAATTCAATAGTCACAAAAAATATCTTATTCAAACTTTAATTTTCTTTCAATCTGTTCAAACACATTTAGGTAGCAGTTGAGGGAAATATCATAAATTTCGCACAACATTTCGAATGTTCGAAAGATTTTTTTATCTAATATTTCAAACAAAATTTAAAAATTTCATTGATACTAATATTCTAAGGAGAAATGTATTAAGTTCGAAAAAATTTCGTATGTTCGAAAATTCGAACATGTGTCAAATTCTGAGGAGAAATGTCTCAATTTCGAAAAAAGTAGTGTCTTCGAAAATTCGGACATTTGTGCTACTTAAATTGAGGGGTAAACACGTTGCTGGAGAAACATATAAAATACTTTCACACAATTTCGAATCTAGAAACGAGCACAAAATAAATATATCAGAGTTGTTTTCCCGATTATACGAAAAGAGAGCAGAGAACAAAGACAATTTCTCAAAGTGGCAGCACGTGTTGCACAAGAACGTACTCAGACCAAACACGTTTACTACGAAACATTACACTCAATTTGGACTCAAGTTCAAAGGTAAAAAGGTAAATAAGTAGCTGGCGAAAGATTGAGCAACTGTAGTTGAGCCAATACTGGAGAAAATTTTGTACCATTGGCGGTGGTGGTAGGTATGGTCATGGTGGTAATAGTATTGTGTTGCTGACAGCATTGGTATTGGTGGATTGGGGTGAGTTTATTTGTGGATACGGAAGTATCACAGGGATAACACCGCATGACACGTGAGTTTGCGAGCTGAGCGAACTACTTAAATGAGAGCGGCAAAGAGAAGATGCAGCAGGGCTCAGCGGTCGCGTGAACGGCAGTATTGGAAATTGAAGGTACTTATGAGTAGTTGTTTGCCATTTGTAAGTGGTATGAGCATTACAATTGGTAGTGAGGTTGTGAGCTGATGGTGGTGGTGGTTTCGTAAATTGATGAACACACACCCCGAATGCCAACTGTCGCATTGCCTGACAGTCACACTGTCTATTTATTTTATTGGCTCGTATTGCTTGGTTTACTGATTACATGCGAGTTGGGTTTTGAGTAGAAATTTTTGTGGGTTACAGAGCACATGTCGTGCGCTACGTGCCACAGTCGTGCGTGTACACTGCTGCGAGTAACTATTAACGCCAAGTAGCGCGTATAGAGTAAACTGGATAGCACCTCGAGTACAAGAATATAATTTGACGTAAATTTTCGAGTATAAATACGTGTGCCTTTACTGACGGTACTTCAGTACGACAAGCGTTACGCTGCTGAGTGGACGCATCGAGCGCTTGAACCGAAGTCAATAGGAAGTGTGTGTGTGTCTAATTTTGTGAATTTTCAAACGAAACGCACGAAATACGAAATTTTTTACGACAAACTTTTTCGAGTGTCGAAATTTTTTTGAATTTTTGAAAAATATTAAAAACGAAACATGGCTATACCTTTCTACGAGCCACGCCAACAGCCCGCAACTGAGTGTGATCAAATTGATGGACATTTTCCGCCAGCACCGAGCAGTCAGTCCGTGCCGTTGCCGACGGCAAATCTTAGTGCGCCAATGGCCACAAATCAAACGTCTTCTAGCGGAAGTGCAGCAACGCCTGTTTTAGTAGAAACAGCTACATCGACGGCGTTTTCAAATGCATCCACAACTTCAAGAACTTCTTCGCCAACAGTTCCATGCTCGGCTACTGCCATCCCAAGCGCGTCTTCGAATTTAATTCCTGCCACTTCTGCAGCTACAGCAACTTTTTCGATTTCATCTACAAATCCAGCCACCGCCGCTTCCTTGTCGTCCAATACGCATTCCAACAGTTCCTCCGAAACTTCAGACCCGTCTTCAACCGCTTCCATGGCGGAGCCGCTACCTTGGAAGCTGCTTGCTGTGGCTATGTGCAAAGCTTTAAAACAATATTATCAACAAACGGGTTCGGCAGATGTTTTCACAACTGCTGTCATCGAGATATCGCCTAGCGGTGTTGCTGGTGGCGCCCAACCGTCAGCCGCCGGCAATTAGAGACTTGCTGGGCGAAAAGAAGTTACTACAATTTTACGTTCCTGGTCGAGGGGTCAAAGGCATTGCAAGTGTCCAGTGTACTGTGTGGTAAAGCTCCGAAAAAGCGCAATTGTGATTATGAGATACTCCGAACATTTGACGGATGCCGAGAAAAACCTTGTAATATTGTATATCCGTCGGTAAAATGCTGATTTAGCGGAGCTCAGTAGCCATTTTATGAGAAAGCAAATTATTGCAATGCATTGTGAGATATAAGCGTAATTGTGATAGCGTTTATGTTTTAAGAATGAAAAGTTTCATTAGACTTAATTAAGAATTAAGCTGATTAACTCAAATAGAGCTAGCATAGATTTTTGTAACTGACATATGTAATAGCATAATTTGTAATGAGGCTTACAAATAATATTTTCACTCCTAAAATTAGTTTCAAATGAACGCTGGCAAAAATTTTTAATCATTAGTTAATTAATTTTTCACTGTGTAGTCTGAGTAAGGTTTCATTTAAAGCTTTAGTTTATATAAAATAGTAACATGTGTACTCTTAATTGGCGCATATAATTTCAAAAGAACTGAGAAAAAATTTTTTGAAATATTTTGTAAATAAAAATTTTTTAAGTTATATTATAAATACTCATAAGTTGTATTTATAAGCAAAATTATTTATAACTTCAAATTTAATAAAAACAAAACATTGAAAATTAAACTTTTGTGTTTCGTAAATTCTTTTAAGTTTTATTGGCTGTTTATCAAATATTTGACAAAATTAAATTCAAATTTTTTTGAAAATATTTTTATACGAAAAAATGTTATATTTCAAAAAACTTCACGAAATTCTATTAAAAAAAAAATTTCTAAAAATTTCGAAAATTTTAAATTGTCTTTCTTTATATATAAAATAATATTTTTACAAATTTTTCGTGTTTTAAACTATAAATAATTTTTCTAATTTTTTTTATTTATTTTTTTAAGTTTCGAAAATTTTAAATTGTCTATTTTTATATGCATATAAAAAAATATTTTTACAAAATTTTCATGTTTGCCTTTAACTATAAATAAAATTTTTAAATTTTTTTCCAAAAATTTCGAAAATTTTAAATTGTCTTTCTTTTTATATAAAATAATAATTTTACAAATTTTTCGTGTTTTAAACGATAAATACTATTTTCTAATATTTTTTTTTTAATTTCGAAAATTTTACATTGTTTTTTTTTATAAATATAAAAATATTTTTACAAAATTTTCATGTTTGCCTTCAGCTATAAATACAATTTTTAAATTTTTTTTAAACGTTATTAAAAACAAATTTGAATTTCGCTTAATTCGATATTTCTTTGGAATGCTATAAGTTCAGTGGAAATGAGGAAAAACTATAGAAAAAGTGTGCAACGAAAAATAATATAAATCGAAAATTTTTAGGGAAAACGTTTTGTGCTTTTGTTAATCAATAAATTATAAATTCCAAAAACCTTATTTCCGTGAAATTAAAAAAAAAATTATTTCCTAACTGAAAGAAAAAATTTAATTTCAACAAATAAGTTTTGGTAAATATTACAGTAGTTTCCAAAACGTTGACGCAGTAATATATTTTTTTGAATATTTAAATTTTTTTAGAATATTTTTTTGGCAAAATCCCGTACATCTCGAAGAAATTTATATTTTTACTCCTTCATGACTATTTATATGAATTGGTTATTGATAAAACCAAAAAATTCTGTCGTATTTACCACGAAAAATATTTAAAATTTTGTAAAAAGTCAGAACTCAAAAATCGTATCAGAAATTTTGATTGTCCTTCAATTATTTTTTTTTTCCTCTAAAACGAAATTTTCTGTTTGAAAAAAAGACAAGAGTAATAAACACATATTTTATTGTAAATTTCTCAAATTAAATTTTAAATCTTCATAAAGATAAAATCAATTCTAATCGATTACTTTTAAGAGACTCCGGAATTTATCTTATTTTTTTTTTACAAAATGTTTTAGCTCATTATTGTTAAAAAATTCGAGAAAAAATTTATTGAACAGCGGAAAGGTTTGACATGCCCAATATAATTTATAAAAAAAGGAATTGTCAGAAAGAAAATTAGAAAATCAAAATTTGAATATAAATTTATTTTATTTAAGAATGAATGCTATATAACAATTTTATTAAATTTGAAATATTATTTTATTATTTCCATATCCATAATTATACCTAAACTTTTGAAAAAATTAGAAATTATCGCGTTATTAATATTTTATTTTGTGAGTTTGAAAATTTTATGAAAATTATATAAGAATTTCAATATTTTTAATAATTATACATCTTTATTATTTATAATTTTTTTTTAATTTTTAAAGACTCGATATATTTTCTTGAAAATTTTTTGGACATTTTTATATGTAATAATATAAAATGTTGCATTTTTTCCAATAGAAACACAAGGTCTAATTGAGTACTAATTTAAAAACTACCCAAATTTATACCCAAAAATGAGATAATATAAACTTTAAGCAACCTAGCGATATTTACATATAATATACTTGTATACTTAACAAACTTTTACAAACTCTCGATGTCTATTTATATAAACTTTACATATATACTATATATATACAAAAACTATACCTTATATGTCACGATTTTGAAATAGAAACGAAATAATTTACTTTAGCAAAAGACGTATCTAAAATAAACAGAAAATTTTAGCAATGAAACATTAAAAAAAAATTAAACTTTTAACTAATCATATTATATGTAAATTATATACAAAATGCTTTTTATGACAACAAAAATAATAAGGAAACAGCGAAGTACTAATCTACAATACTTCGGTATATTTTTATAATTATTTTGCGAAGTAGAAAATGTCTAAATGTGTATGTATGTGCATAATTTTAATTTACATACTGTTAATATTAAAAGAGACTTAACATTTGTAAAATATTTGCAGCAAAGAATGTGCAAAGAAACGTTTGTTAAATGAGCAGAACAAAGTACAATATAAAGTAGAAATTTCACTTAACTACAAACAAATAGAATTTTCGATAAATTATACATAAAGAGTCTAGTATATACATACAATATAAATAAATAATTGAATTATTATAAAGTATACATATAAGGATGATGAATAAATATTAAGTTACGAGTGAAATAATTTGGATTTTATTATTTAAGCCGATAAATATGAAGCTTGTCAATGTTTAGACTAGCTAACACCAGTAGTCCAAGCATTAGAGTAAGTTCACCTCGGAATTCGATATACCCATTTATATGCCTGTTAATGAGTTGATCGTTATATTACTACAATAACCTTTTTATATGGTTGACAGAACTGTAAGTTGTATACTTAACTTTTAAATGGTAAACTGCCGTATAAGCTAGGGCTTGGTCTAGATGCACAACCAAAAAGCTGGCTTTATAAGATTTTTAAAATTATTATTAGGCTGAAGTGTAAAGACTACAGCCAATACTTTTCAGGTTTAACCAGAAGTATAGGCGGGTTATCCGGTAATAAATATTTACATAATTTTAATGCTAATTCTTTTAAAAAAATAATTTTTATTCGTGGTAGTATGAAAAAATCTTAATACTAACCGCCGTTGTTTTCTATGACAGCCTTAACGCGCTGCGGCATTGAATTTGTCAAATTCTGCAATTTTTGTGCTGCGATTTCGTTATCACAGACATCCTCTAGAGTTTTATCCAACTTAGCTAAAGTACTGGGTCTCTTCTTTGCTAACTTGGTCTTCATAATATACCAAAGGTTATTATAGATTTTAAATCTGAGCGATTACTTGGCTATTCTAACGACAAAATTCAAATTTGAGAGAGGAAATCTTTTACCTATAAAAAATAAAAAAAGATAAAGTTAATATTGTTTATGAAATAATTTGTGTTTACTACAGACATGAAAAAAGTATTGATACCTACCCTTTGGCACGATGACATGGTGCAGAATCGACCTGGAAAATTAAACCATTTTCTTTCGAAAAGTACTCTTATATCGAAGGTGTTAAATATTCCTTGACTTACTGTTCTATCTATTAGAAACAATCTTCTAAGTTCATGGTAAGAAAAGCATCCCCAAACAATTCGGCTGCCTACCTGCTTAACCCTTCTTCGGGCGCACTCTTCACTATAGCGTTCACCAGTTTTTCTTCTTACGTACGACATGCCGTCGCTACATAATATGTTGAACTTGGACTCGTTAGCGAAAATTACTTTTTGCCAAACGACTTCAGTTCAGCTTTGGTGCTTTTTAGCCTACCGGAGGCGTTGTTGGCGCAATTTCTTTGTCTTTTTTGTGGGTCGTCGAGCATACAAACCAGTATTCCGGAGACTGTTTCGTACAGTTCTAGCAGTGATTTCGGTTCCAAGGTCTTCTATGATCCCCATTCTGATGTCCTCAGCGGTTTTGATTCGATGCGTTAATGCATCCTATTTGCCGTTCTTCTTTAAAAAATGTTTTCCTTGTGATTTCTGAGCGTGGTTTTCTACTCAGAGACTCACTACTTTGAAATTTTTTCAAATATCCCCTACAGCAGACTTCTTGATTTCAACTCTTTTACTGATCTTCTGTATGTTATGATTTTCTTTTTACAAAGATAAAATATTGCTCTTATCCACAGTAGTAATTTGTTTAGGTTTGGCATGTTTTATATGTATATATCTTTTGCTTTCCAAACGGTATTCCCCAAAAAACAATACCATAACTAACGAAACAGTACATATTTGTTAGATTTATACAAAAAAAAAATTATTTTGCAATCTAATTTTACACCTACACGATACATTTTAGGCATAACTATTACCTGGCTACTTGCCCGGATTTCAATTTCCTACACTGTACAGGTACTTGTACATATCTTTAGGTAAAATTTCACTTATTTTGGACGAAATTACATATATAACACACTATTCGCCAATCATTGTTTTATCATAGTTTAAAAATGGGAACAATTTTTAAATATTTTTTCTATGCCGAATATGTAACCTAATCTCCGTCGTTCTCATTGACGTTACAACAAATCTAGCGATCATAATGTGAGATATTTAGATGTTATGGGATGGATTTTTTTAAAAGGCAACATGTGACTTGCTTCCAAAAGTAGTTGATACCTCTGTAGATCTGTCTAATTAGAAAAAAATCGCTTAAGAGCGATTGCTTCGTTCAGACATTCTAATTGAGAATGGAATTGGTCTGAATAGAAAATTGGGCCCTGGGGTGGAACTCATAGTAGCACGAAATCTTATCTTTCCAATGCTGCATCTATTGATAGCACCCGTGCAATTTTAAATACAGATTACTAAAGCCATCTATGGGAAAAATAATAGATTTACCACATTTTCATTGGCCTTATGCAATAATTTTGAGCTTAATTTGATACCTTAAACATTAGCCTAATGCTAAATTATTTTGATGAAATATTTATTATTACCCAGTCAAAACTGGATGGATGTTAAATAGACCTTTTTATAGCTATGTATAGTTATAAAAATTATTTTTATTTTATAAACATGAATTACCTATATAAGCGTTTTTTCTCAGCATTAAAAAAATTAGTATACCAGTTAATATGCCAGATAATCTTCGAAAACATAGTTTGAATATTAAGCAAGATATTAATATGAAATAAAGTAGGCATGTTACGCATAATGAACAAACATAATATATATGATACTAAATACTAGCGCAATAAGTTCGAAATTTATCACAGTAAAGAGTATGAAATTCATTCGTTTTTTTGTTTTTAACAAACACTACAAAATAACTAGATATTTTCACTTCACTTTAACAAATTTATACTTTTTTCGAAATTTTATTTTTTTTTGCGTTTTAAGTTTTATCTCCAGCCTTTAGTACAAAAATTAAGTTGCAAGTTTATCCCTGGAAATTTACTTGTGTTTTTGCGCATTTCCTTCTCGCATATTTAATACTACCCAGTAAATTCCTTACTTTGAATTTTCTCAACTTTCCCTTATTCGTTTATTGATTATAAATACATTATGTGTTTGATTAAACATAATAAATAACAAATCAGCTTATAAATTTCCTCTTTACAGTTATCATACGCACAACGCAGAAAAAATAAACAAGGCTAAGAGGTAAGCAAATAATCACTCACCTTTCATCTTTCGAAAAGGACGAGCAGGCATCATATTTATAGAATATTGTGCATTTGAAGAATGTATTTTTACATCCTATCAGCACTTAGTGCTTTAATTCATATGCAAATTTTAATGTTTTTCGCAAATAATGAAAAATTAATGAAGCCCACATGGTTATCAGTTACAGCAATCACATTATGTGAATATGTGTGTATGTTTATGTGCACATATGTGTAGAAATGTGTGCAAGTGAGTGTGTGTAGGCACTTTTATGAGTTCAAATGAGCAGCTTTGGGAGACATAGCGGCAGGCAAAAATAAAATTATGCAAATAATCTGGCTAATATGCTGTTGTTATTGATATACACGTATATACAGATACATATATTTATACATATGTATACAAAAATGTGCATGTTTGTTTGTCTACAGAACTAATTCGATATAGCAAAGCACGCAAAATTTAGCTAATGAAATGAAAAGTGTATTGGTGCACTGTGTGCGCCTGTGTGTATGCTTCTCCCTCTTATCAGCTTTCTCTGATGAAGATGGTTTTCCGATCCAATGAAGATAAGCGCGCATTGCTGAAGGGTGGGTAGGTAGAAAAAGCAAAATGCATGTCATAAAATGTAATAAATTAAGTATGCGCTCAGTGTATATGTGTAGGTTTATTGAATCCGATGCATGTAGCGGAAAATACCGATTGCCAAAAATCAATGTGCGTGTATGCTTATTTCATCAAGCACATTACAAAAGAACGTAAGATAACCAAAATGTAAAAAAAAAATGGCTTTCGCTGCAGGCCTTGCCTTTGCATCGCCTAACTTTGCAAGAAGGAGTAGCAGAAGTAAAAAATGTTGCTCGAAAGAAATTATTTTTTATTCATGCATTAAATTGTTTTGACTGCCAGCATGACTTACACACGTACGCATAGATCCCATGTACAGTTATGAAGTGCGTCTGTAGTCACCTGCTTTAGATTTTATGAGCTTTATGCGCCTGAAGATAAGCATCTGCAAAGGCGAAACGAAGCAAAAGATTGTCAAAAGCAGCGGGGAGAGGGAATACTGAGATTTTTTTTATATTCCTCATAAGTCCATGCCGCCCGCACTGCTTTAATCAAATTACCTTAAATAAACCTTGGCCTGTACATTTTCGGGCAAGACTCGCTTTTGCCCTCCGGCTGCGGTTGCCCGGTAGCAGCTGTAATGATTCCCAGTAACTGTTATTGCGAACTTCAACATTCAAATTCATAGATTTGCGTGTATATGTATGTGCCTTGCTGCGACGACATCAATATCCTGCAGCAGGATATCAAAAATAATTTGTTTGACAATAAAAGACGATAAACATTAAAATTATCATTGCCGTTCTGCAGCCAGTGGCTAAAGTGGCGAGAGTCAGTAACAGAAAAGTACGGAAGAAAAGCGCCGCTTGCATTGGTATGGGGGAGGTAAGAAGCTAGGTTGTAAGGTAGCACACATTTACATACAACAAGTTCTCCTTACACACAAAGCCATACAAACATGCTTGATTTCCTTTTCTTCAGCATATTATCCCGCTAAGTTTCATCACTGCTTGCAGCATGTCCTTTTTCGTGTTTTACGCGCGGATTTAACTTTTGATATTTCTTGTACAGCATGCCTTACATATCTAACCCCTGCATTTTTCTCAAAATGTATGTAAATGTCCTGTCATGTGACCAGCTTTGGAACTAAATCTTTTTTTTTAAGCTCCCTGCTATTTTGTTGCCGTTTTGGTTATTTATAAGCGCCTTTCTTGTCATCTAATCGCTAAATTCTGTAGTATGTTTGTCACATCGCTTAGAATTATGAGTTTATGAGCAAGAAATCTTACCTCAGGCGTTTTTTGTTTGCTATAAAGTTAGATTTTTGTCAACCTTGTTGCTATCATTATTCTTCAGATACAAAAATTTTATTTGCTTAAGTAATTAGAATGATTACAATTGAATTACGCAATTACTTTATTTACCCAAAAGCTGTGGGTTGTCAACAAGCTTACTAATCTTTCGCGACATGTCGTTGTGTTCATCTTTTCAGCAAATATTGTGATAAATATTCAACGTAGCACATATGCTGACAATTTGATTTTGCTGACTATATAAGTATGTACATGCAATATTGAAAACTAGAGTCGAATGGGATCTAAAAATAATCAAACTTTAACAAAGGATTTCAAACTAAGTAGGCTTAGACTTTCTAGGCTCTTGTACTAACTTATGGCACTATAAAGAATGGAAATATAAGTCACCAGTGGCGGACGGCAATTTCCCAGCACTCTTGCAACAAGGTACGCAAGATCTCTTGCACCATCTTGTTGGTTTGATGAGAGATAGTCTTGCTATGACGTATACCCCAGAATCTTGGAGAATAGGGAGATTAATCTTCACCACAAGGTAGGAAGGAAACTTCTTACTAACCAAATTGCTCAGGCCTATTAGTCTTATTTCCTTTGTGCTAAAAAGGATGGAAAATATTACAGATAACTATATATGACCGAAGGTGCTGAAAATCGCACCCTTACACGACAGTTCGTACAAGTACAGAGCAGGCAGATCCACTAAGACTGCTCTTTATCAAGTTACGGCTGAACTCCATAAATCGCTGAAAATGGCGAGGTTGAGATATTCGCCTTTCTTGACATTGAAGGTCTTTTTGATAATGCGTTTCACGCAAGTGTCATCAAGGCACTGGAGAAAAGGAATGTCTCGGCTTCAGTATGCAAATGAATGGAGGCTGTACTGCGTACTGGGATAGCTAAAACCACTATGGCGAAGAAAAAGATTCGCCTTGGTACCACGAGGAGTTGCCCACAGAGTGGATCCTCCTACTATGGAACCTACTAGTAGATAAGCTCCTTAAATTGCTCACAAACAATGGGATTGAGTGCCAGGGGTAAGCCGATCACTGTCATATTGTCATAATGGCATCAGGTAAATTTGAGAATACTTTTTGCGACATAGTCCAAATGGGCTTAAAACTAACTAAGTGAAGGTGTAATACGGTAGGCTTTAACATCAACCCGTCAAAATCAACCGTTTTCACAAAACGAAGATCTCTTCCAGGCTTGAAGCCCCTAAAACTTAGTGGCAGGGAGTTGAAGATGGCTAAAGAGGTTAAATTCAAATACGGTTGAATAAATATGTGGAATTAACACTGTCCAGAGCCATCAAAGCACTCATAATGCCCCTAGCCAGTAAATCCTGGGACTGCCAGCCTGGTATTATCAGGTGGCTGTATACCATGATCGTAAGGCCTATTGTTACTTATGGAGCGATTGATTGCACATCGAAGGCAACGTAGTTTTCGGCAGGCCTTCAAATATCGAAACTGTAAAGAATCACATGCGTCAGAGGCAATGCGCATTTGCCCAATCGCAGCACTTGAAGTTATACTGGAGTTCACACCACTCCATCTAGTGATCAAACAGGCAGCGAAGAATGCTATGCTGCTCAGGGGTATGGTAAGGGACGATAATTTCATCTCAACAAAAGGAGTCATTAGGGAAAGACACTGGCCCTTCTTCCAAGAGACGGCGTTACGAACTGGGTAAACTTCACAAAGAAATTTAAACTTACTCTCGGAAGTAAGGTGGAGTGGAGTAATTGCACAATCGATCTACTACTGAGGAGCAGCACTATCCAATTGTACATTGACGCCTCGAAAGCACCGAAGGCATTGGAGCAGGAATGCTAAGCTATCCGTAGCAACAGGATATTTTCCGGGGATCTTTCAAGGAGGAGTATTTGCCATAAGTCAGTGCGCATAAATTAAGGTCAAGGTTACAACCTAGCAAGGTTATAAAATGTTATCAACCTCCCCCGAGACAATTTCCGTCTTCTTGTCGCACAGGGCACTGCAGGCTCAGAAACACTTGTCCAATATGAACATAGCCTTTTATACAAGCTGCTGGTTTTGCGACATGGAACCGGAAACTGTAGAAGACTTGATTCTAGATTCCCCAGCACCTCCATCACGCTCAGCAGCTCCTGGAATTCTACGGATGATTCCACACTACTATACCAAGAAGGTGTGGTCTAAAACTAGTTTCGAGCTAGAGATTTTTAAGGCTAAGTTCAAAAATATTTGTGAGATATACGATGTGGATGTGTAATTTGAAAAGGCCCATAGGTATTGAATTTCATTCGGATACTTCTAAACCTTGCGAACAAATTTCTATGGTCTCTAAAACACTGCGCCTTAAATATCACTGGCTCGAAATCAGTCACTTTAGCAAAGTTGTTCAGAATGATCCATAGAAAATTTTCCGTATACGCGATTTTTCATAAGTTTTAAAGATGATTCTGAACTTAACATAGAAAATGGTGGTCTAAAATATTTTTAATTTCAAAATAAGCATTTCTTCCGTTAAAAATTTATATGCCCCTTAATTATAAATCCTCACTTTGTCAACTCTTGACTCGACGGTCTAAAAACATAAATTGCTCCTTTGCTGGACTATTTTTTAAAAAAAGAGACATTAAACTATTTATAAAAGAACAATCCTGAAAGAAAGATACGTATTACATAAGTATTTTGTAAATGTCTTATTTGTCCTATTGAGAATTATGTTTTCTATTTGAATACTATGATCCCAACAGATCATAATGTGCTACCATTTTTACGACGAACATTTCCAATTATGGTACGATAGATTTGAGTGATCGTTCAGAGGGGTTTTAAAGACGATGTTTATCCTTAACTTTTCTTTTAATAGGTTAACTGAAGATATTTTATGTCTGTACTGTTTTTTTATTCTAGTCACCATTCCTGACGGACCTCTTAAATCTTTAATATTTTTCGTTCCAAGAATATAACTTTTATTTTATGGATATATGGGTTTTACATTTCTTCATTGCCCTACTAACCCACTTGCTACAGTCATTTAAAATTTTTGTGCGTGACTTTACTGAAAATCCACAGCGAAGCTAATTGTAAGCGGAATACGAGTATGTATTTCTTGAAGAGCCTGCGCCATATATTGCCATTAACATGAATATGGTCTCCGTACGCGACTTCACCTTGACCCAATTAATTTGCATGAATCCTTAGAACTGCAGCTTTTAGAAAGGAGCACGCATGAGCTTTTTATCAAATGGGACACATATATATACATTAGGGTGATTCAAAAAAAAATTTTTTTGTTTTTTTTTATTGGTACTCGGAAAAATGGGTTCCTAGACACCTCTAAGAAATCCTCTCCAAATATGAGTTTTTAATTGTAACGGGAAGGTCCTCCGCCTAACGGTTTTCTATTTTTTCTTATTATCAGATAGAAAAATTTATATCTCGCTTCCAACTACTTAAAAAAATATCTTGTTAATTAGGTTTTGTAGGAAATTGAATGCTCTAAAATATGGTCTCTTAAGATTTTTTCGTAAACCCAACCGTTTAAAAGATATTAACAGTTGAACTTTGATTATTTTTGGTAAAATTTTTTATTTCTTATTAATTTTATAACTCAATGAAAAAAAATTATTATGAATAGAATTTTGGAGAGGATTTCTTAGAGGTGTCTAGGAACCTGTTTTCACAGAACCAAACGAAAAAAAAAATTTTTTTTTCTGATCCACCCTAATATGCATTGATGTTTGACGATGAATATCTCGTAAACGCTTAACTTAATCGAAAAATCATAGTAGACCATTTTTATAGAGCAGTAAATTTCCTACAATTTCATCATTCATAATAATTTTTTTTCATTGAGTTATAAAATTAATAAGAAATAAAGAATTTTTCCAAAAATAGTCAAATTTCAACCGTTAATATCTTTTAAACGGTTGGGTTTACGAAAAAATCTTAAGAGACCATATTTTAGAGCATTCAATTTCCTACAAAACCTAATTAACAAGATATTTTTTTAAGTAGTTGGAAGCGAGATATAAATTTTTCTATCTGATAATAAGAAAAAATAGAAAACCGTTAGGCGGAGGACCTTCCCGTTACAATTAAAAACTCATATTTGGAGAGGATTTCTTAGAGGTGTCTAGGAACCCATTTTTCCGAGTACCAATAAAAAAAACAAAAAAATTTTTTTTTGAATCACCCTAATATACATATACACATATATTTTTCTAGGGGAAAATTGTAAAGGATATTTGAGAGTTTTGAAACAAAAAATAATTAGAAAGGTGACATTGACAGGTCGTTTTGTCCAAAAGAATACTTACGCAGTTCAAATTAATTTTGGTGTTTTGAATTTTTATAAATATTTTTTTAGAAAACTAAGAGCGTAATTTTCGGCAGAATAACCTGATACTCCCTCCAGTGTCTCCACATTTGATTGATAATTTCGCCATAGAAAATTCAAAGTGATCATTTTTTCTCAAAAGCACTCATACGTGTACCGCTAATTAAATATTTGACTATTATTTATAAAAAAAAATTTTATTGACAAATTTTGAGTCCCCTTCTTTTTGCCTCCCTCATCTTCGGTGTAGGATAGGCATATCAGTACAAGCAACATTTCACCTCCATAGTGGGCGTAACTGATAGCATATTTAAGGGCACAATTTCTCAAATTCATGTATCATAACAGCACTTAAAATTATCCAACAACATTATTTGATATATTTGCTTTATCTTGCCATATTTGCTTTTGATTAATGTAATAAATCCACAAAAAAGTACACACTAACTTCATCTCACGTCGATGACCATTAGTGGCGCACACTCAAAGGCAAAGCAAATCTGTCCAAAATAAACACATAACAACCAGCAGCCAAGGGATGGGAAACAAATAAGCGCACAAAAGGACATTTCTACACAAAACATATTTATGCTCGTAATCGTGCAGCGGCCACAAATTGCGTCACTTAAGCACGTACACATGCAATGTAAAACCACTTGAAAGTGGAAACGTTAAACAAATAAAAGCACACGGCAATTTAAAAATGTATCAAACAAAATAAAAAAATAAAATAAATATAATAGTAATATGTGTGTAAAAGATTTTAGCAAACGAAAAAACGCTGCCGCAGGATATGCTGCTGAATTCTTCGCCTTCTGCGCTAACGAAGCGGGAGTCAGTCGTAGTAACCAACTAACTCAACTAACTGAGGACGTCACTGTTGCCTCTAATTTATTTTTAATAATGTTAACAAGTGGTAGTCAAGCAAATGAATTTCTTGTTTTTTGGCGTTTTCGTTCGCGCTTGAAAGGAGAAGCGCTGCTGGCTGTGATACTCGTATCCGCCGAATAATGATTGTCTGCTTTTCGGAGTGATAAAAGATATAAATTTAAAAAGTTTTGGGTAAAATTTTAGGAAATAAATTCTAAATAGTTCAAGTTAATTCTTAATAATTTTAGTATTACCCAAAATTTCATCGCGAAACAAATTTTTTGATTTTATTGATTAGCCAGCAACCCATCAAATATTTTATTTAAATATAATCGCGAAGGATAAATTTGAAAAGCAATATATCATCTAGACTAAAGTTTCTGGTTATGACCTAAATCGTAAATTTAAATAATGATTAAGTTCAATCCATACTTGTAGAGCATCACATTATTCTATGATGGCTAATAACGCATATATTATTTGATCAAATTTGACCTAATAAAAAATTACTTTTGCCTTCAAAATTGGCTCTTGTTAATACAAATAAGATAACGTCCACTGAACGGGCCTAATTGATTATAGTCATGCTGCTTTTAAGGCAGTTAAAGTCGTCGGGCTTTATCTAAGTCTTACTGTAGGTCCTCATTGCACACCCTGGAAACATGGTCAATCCTTGTTTAAGATGTGGTAGCCAAACAGTGTGGAGCCTGGGATTACGTTTAAAAGAGGGGAAGCTTCGTCGGAGCCACTTCGATATATTCGGTTTAGGGGTACGCTGAAGTCTATTTGCAGCGGCTGTTCACTAGAGGTGAGGCTGCGATCGGGCATCGGTCTTGAGTAAAGCGGTACCCGATATCAATGTGTCCAACCCATTATAATGAGCGCTGGATTTTGGACACGCTACGTAAAAGCCACTCCCAATGAAAAAGAAACAACAGCTTTGGTTGAAATACCCCACTTTTGGCAACAATGACCTATACGGCGACATTGACATAGCTCAGCGAATCAAGGAATAGCGGCTGCGTTGGCAAGGTCATGTTGTACGGATGGAAGAGAACACTCCAGCTTTGAAGGATTTGGATTCGGTACCCACCGGTGGAAGCAGAGGAAGAGGAAGATTTCCACTCCGTAAGAGAGATCAGATGGAGAATGACCAGGCTGCATTTGGTATCTCGAAGAGAAGAAAAGACTGGGGCACTGTTGTTAACTCAGCTATAAGCGCGTAAGCGATGTCTACACCAGTAAAGTAGAAGAATAAAGTTTACTGCAATTTTTCACATACTTTTTTAAGCCTGGGATAGCCTTCGGCGTCTCTAGCGAATTTCAGTTGTTTCGACTCAATTTGGATAGCGTTGGACATTCATATTCATTATCCTTGTCACTGCACAAGTAATGACGAGTTTGATGGTTGTAGGGCCATTAGTTGCATTTTCGAAAATAATTTTTGCGACTACTACTCGACTTTGTTTTTGCAAAGTTTCAGATATTTTGGCACGAGACTAATATTAATATGCTTCATATTCAAATTAATGTGCTGATTCGATCTATTAGAGTTGCTAAGATCCTTTTACATGTATCTCTCTGATGCCAAAGCAAGGACCTTTCGATGACTTCACGACTTTCACTGAACGCTTTGTTTCACTCAATTACTTCTGTTCTTGATTCAAGAATTCTTAAGAATTCGATTCTGAAGGACCCGGAATAATCAGCTCTAACTGTATGTTGACTTACACAACTTTCCATTAAGGCCTTGTACTTCGGATCGTAGAAAAAATCAAGTAAAATGGATTGTCCGAGAACAGGTTAAGAGATACAAAAGTTGACGAAATTTTTAAATGAGCAGACTTTATATCATACTTATCCAGATTTAGAAAAATGCAGTATTCAAAGCGGGTATTTTAAGAAAATAATAACATAGTATAAATGGATTCGGCTAGCTTTTAGTAAGCAGTAGGAATAGTAAAATCCTTGGTTCCTTCAATCTTCCTTGTGCTCCTGATTTGCGAGAATATTGATCTAATATATGCTTCAATATAAATATAAGCTCCCTAATACTTAGAACTAAGACATATACTCGTAGTATAGTGATAGAAAGCTTAGCACTTGATTATGAACTATTCTGGTATTGGTTGAAAATTCCCAAACATTATCAGACACAGAAGACCTATGAAACATTGCTATAGTGCACAAGTAGAAAGTAATCAGTATGGTGAAGATTTCTTAGTGAATTTTTATTCTTTTCGATACTTTATATTGAAGTATAGTATACTCCGTTCTACCATATAAGGCATCCCTCTCAAGATATCATCTAACTGGACCCTGCTTAATGGACGTACGCTCACTGCTCTGGTTTTTCACGAAAATGTAACTGTAACTGCATCTTCTCCTTTTCAAAATTAAATAAATAAAGTCGTAAGTCTCAAATATTTACTTCACCGTTAACAACTGATAATTTTGCTTTGAAATTTTCATATTTGTTTTCCTTCACTAGTCCCAACTACCGATGGAAATAATGTTTGTTTTTGATTTTGGCAATTTTTGCGCTGATTTCTTTTTCGACTCTCCACCACTTTCAATTATCGACTACACTTGATTGCACTTGTGTTTATTTTGAATATTTTTTAGCAAAGCACTTGAGCTGCCGCCGCATGATTTCCAGCAATGCTCGTCTTCATTTACTTTTGGGTCACTTACACAGTGACTTCCTAGTGCTCTCGCTCATATTTGCACAGTGCGCGTATGGCCCATAAAGGGTTTCGCATTTCGCAAATATCCTAAAGCCACATATACGCTTTCATATGTGTTTACTTAAGCGCGGCTCGTGTTTATTCTTTTTCAAAGCTAAAGCAAAGCAACGGAATAAAATAAAATAAATTAATAAGCAGAAATGAAAAAAAGTGCCCAAATCCCGAGGGGCGATTTGTGATTGAATTTTTCTTGCTTCATTTTGCATTTTTTAATGCGCATTTCGTTTTTTTCCATATTTCGCAAGGGTTTCAAAATTCTAGCTTGTTTTGTTTGTAGTTTTGTAGATTTTTGATTTGCCCTTGCTTTCCAAACATACGGCCTGCCGCGCTCGTGTGTTTGGTTTGATATAATCCGCTTTCCACAGCAGCAACCCATTCGTGTAGCCCTTTGGCGCTAGCTAACCGTGTGTTTGGTGTTTTCCGAATTTCAAATCACTGCATTTTTTTGCTTGAGTTTTGAATTCTCTAAATGGTATTTGCGCTAACCGCTATTTGGTTTCTGTAGTCGTCATTGATTTTGCGTGAGATTGATAATCAATTTGAGTGATTGATTGATTGATGTTTAGATAAATGGCGTTTTCGGTGATTTTCGAAAGCATCGCGTCGTGTTGAAGCCATAAAAAATACGCGGTTTATGTATTTTAAACAAATTGGAAAGGGTTATTGAATTAAAAGAATTAATATACGTGCACTTTTATAGACAGCTTTTGTCACCGCAGCTTAGTCTGCGCGTATCTTGAGTCTAAGTATGCCACGAATTAGACTTTATACTACTTCATGAACTAGAAGTTGAGTAATTTTAAACTCAGTACCGAATTTTGTCCAACTGTATACTCCATCTAATTCAGAAAGTTAGCTTGAACCGCGAAAGCCTGAGGGTAAAAAGTTAAACGACATTTAAATTGCTCAAAAACGTGAAAAATTATAGAAATGAACGACAACTTTATAAGGACAGCTAAAGAGAGGTACATTAAAGCCAAATGAAGCTGACTAAAAGCTAAATAAACATCGGGGTGCTGGCAGCGCAAGTTAACCGGAGTTGGCGTAGAGCCAGCGGGAAAGGAAAAATCGCGAATCAAACAGCGTAGAAAATGCGTTAAAAGCGTGCAACACGGTGTGGCACAGCGACCGGGCATCATTAGTATTAATAATAATGGAAGATCAAAGCGAAAAAGTAAAATTCAAAAACCAAACAGAAATCGCAACAACAACGCAAAACACAACAACATAAAATACAATGGGAACAACAGTAGCGACAACAAATGAAGCAACAAACGCAAATATTATAAAGGGCAACAAACGCGACAAAATGAGGCTGCCGCTGCAACGACTGCGATCACAAAAGAGACAAAAGTGAATGCAAGCGACTAAGTGGGTGGAGAAAAACGGGTTCGTAGAGTGAGTGAATGTTATGCGACGTAGATATGGAGTTTAGTTTGAGGTTATGATTGATAGAGTTTAAACAGCAAATGAGAAGCAAATATTTGGTATGAGGTTATATCATGTGAGGTGGGTTGTAATTGAAAAAGGTTACTAAAACAGTGTATTTTGAGGGAACCTTGATAATAAACGTTATATCAAATCAACTTAATGTTATTGTAATGGCATAAAAATATGATTTAAAATTGAATTTGATGTATATTAGAGTTGTAGAATTCTCCATTCTTCTCATTGGAAATCGGTTTTCCGATTTTCTCTTGCATTCTAAACATGGCCCTTTGGACAGTTGTGAACTCAGATTGGTCAGAAATTGTGCAACTGCGAGATTTTTCTGGCTTACTGCAAGAGGTCTCCCGAACTATTCGTTCTTAGCTAAGTTAATCTCGCCGTAAAAGTAATTATTTTGACTGAGGCTCTTCTTTTCCGTAGGAAGGAATCATTTCTCCCTTTTTCACCTCTATGGCCCAGTGTTGTTAGAATGTGGCTGGGATTGAATTAACTGCCTTTCAAGTTAACCGGCAGGCGTTTGGCCTTTGTAAGATTGATTTTTGGAAACTTTTTCTAATTGAAATTATTTCTCAGCCACCGTTAAAGTCTTGCTTAGAGTATGAGTACTAATTGTGATATGATAATATAATGCAAAGATAAGCAATTCCACCTAAGATGCTGCTCCATTATACGCTTAACAGCATATGAGCACGTTAAGCGCCTAAAACTATGCATTGCAGGCTGCTAATCGCCAAATTCGCATATTACGCAAACAAGCACGCAACTCACTTAAGCACATAAGCACAAATGCATGCAAATGAGAAGTCACACATCTACTATCAGCACTGACGTAGTATGAAGACATTCGCTGCGAAGACGCGATTTCACGCATTTGCCGGCATTTTGATTTATTTGCGTCGCGTTAAATGACGCTGTTCGCTGTCAAGCGACGAAATGATGAGCGTTGCATTGCACTTGGCGATTGTTTGATAATCATAATTATTGCCGTCGTTGTTTGGGGCACTGATAAACAAATCATTTATATGCACTGCCGCACACGCTGCGTAATTATTTACATTTAATTGTGTGTTAAGTATAACAAACTAGCCACACAGCATGGTTAGTAGTTGTTGCTGCCATTGCTGTTGTTGTAGTAATTTAGGCGGTGTAAATTTGATGAAATGGAAGTGATATGCAATGCAGCTCAATTCCAGCATGATGACCGGCGCGATACGCCTGTCAGCGTGTATGAGCGCGAAAATTAATTAATTTCGCTGTGAACGCCTACACCAGGGGATACAGGGTGTAAGCATGTGTTTCGTGTTTATACACACAGGTCCAAAAATATACTTATACAAAGATATATTCGACTGGTCCAAAGAGAACTAAAACATTTTATGTCTGAACAAAATAATTAAGAGAAATGAAGAAGCATATAATTCAAGGTTTAACATTTTTGTAACTGGACCTTAACTGGACCGAAAATAACTAGTACAACTGGTCCAAAGAGAACTAAAACATTTGTCTGAACAAAATAATTAAGAGAAATGAAGAAGCATATAATTCTAGGTTTAACATTTTTGTAACTGGACCTTAACTGGACCGAAAATAACTAGTATTCCTTTTGGATGTCTAATATACTATTAAATATACTGCTATAAACAGCAGATCATCACTAAGTGCCGATCAGTGGCCATCTGTTAGTAAAGTTCTGCTTACAACAAAGGTTCTTTACCGCAAGAGCGAGTTAATTAAGCCTTAACTTACCTGGCAGATGGCTGCTAACAGGACATTGAAAACAAAAACATTTTTAAGGTAGTTTAGACAAAGAACACAGCTAATGAATGCTCTGTTGGAAATTTTTGCGGTGTCTTAGTTATAAAAAATGATTAATATTTATAACTGTCGGTCTTTACTTTCTGGAAAATCCTTTTAGAAAGCAATAATTTCTTCTTCTTTTACTTCTTCCAAGAATACATGATATAAGACTCGTGGATACTTAAATTGTTCCAAATTAGTTGTTAGTTCGTCTTTGACTGCCTTTATCATTCGATTTCTTTACTCAGCTTTATCCTTGACTTCATTTGGAACAGATGGACAAGAGCTTTTGCTTAGGATATCTATATATTTGCAGATTGAGCCTAGGTTAGCTCTTGCTTTGCAGAGAGTTCAGCAGCGAAAATATAGATCTGATGCTATCGACGTTGAACCAAGACGATGATGAAATTGGGGATAGAAAATATTTCTAGGTGCTTTGTTCAGTTGATTTTACAGCGCAACGGCGAAGGCTTACAGTCTCGTAGTTATTGTAGCGACATTAGTCTAGAAATAGATTAAATGTAGATTAATTTCTTATACAATTGCCACAATTATCACCATTGGGTTTTCTAATTGTTCGAGTTTGCGTGTAAGTGTAAATTTAAGGCTATGTTTAAGATATGCATGCCGCCGCGTTGATAATCGTTCCACTACGCTGTGCATGACTAAATCTTATTGATTATATGGAAGTGCTGCATTGCAAGGCACGAATCTTAGAACACATATGCATATATACATACATACATGGCATACCTCTTAATGACGGATATTTGGTTTACTGGCATAATTTATTCAATTTATCAAGAGATGAACAATTAAATTTTGTACGCAAGATCCAAATTAGAAAGACGAACGCAAGCGATTATAGTTCTATAAGGACCTCTTAGCTACTCAACTGAGCTACGCAAGTTTTTATGCAGAAAGTACAAATAGTTTTTGCTTTTAATACAAATTTCAGATATAATATATAAAAGATGTTTCATTGGTTTAAATATTGCCTAACCTTTTCTCTGAAATCCAGATAAGGCCACCAATCTTATTAAGTACAAGATCTTCCAAACGGAGATTCAATCTACTCCAGGCCCTACAATTGAATCGTAGAAATTTTTTAAATATAAATAAAATACTATAGAAATCAGGTACCTAGAAAGTCATAATCTTCTATTTCTACTCTTTATATGTATAATCCTCTACAGCCTCTTTAACATTACTTATTTACTTTTTTTCTCTTCTCCTTCATTGCCACATTGCCAAGTCTGAGTCAAATTTTAAATATTTTGGCGTCTGTGCAACGCCATCCATCGTCGCCCTGCTGACAGTGCAGGAAACATTAATGGAGTTTTCATTCAAATTATGCTGCAACACACACATACACACATTCATAGCTGACCAAAGGATCTGCCTGTATTTATCTAAAAAGACCACACATGTGTGTTAGTAAATATGCAAACTCGTAAATTGTTGCTGGTGTGAAAATATGCAAAGTGCAATATGCACTCCAACATGTTGTTGTAATGACTTTGGCTGTTGTTGTTGTCATGACCTTTTTGCACACTTTTGAATATTTCAGTTACAAAAAGCATAACTAAAAGCATTTCATTCGCCATACATCACATGATATTGCATGTCTTGTTGTTGTTGCCACACTTGTTGAAGTGTCGAATGGGTGTGGCATTTACATATGCGAATTCGGACTTTATTTACATGAGTATATTTTGTGTAACACTCACATTTTGGGTGTGAATGAATTGAATTGTTTTGGGCGAGTCTTTGTTGAGCGTTCAGTTCTCTAGTATAATAAATCACTAGCTATGCAAGGCTGCAGCATAATAACAGTGTTGGCGAAAATACAAGGTCGGCAATATGCAAAAATGTTTTATTTTTCAAAAAGTAAGATTTAAAATAAATTTTATATCATAAAGTGACATATTTATACCACTTATATTACCTTAAGAGGCATTGCAGATTTTGTTACAACAAAGAGCCGATTGAGATCAGCTCTTTTCGGGTATTTAGACAGAAAAATGATAAAAATCGGAATTTCAATTTCATTTCAGTATTTTTCTTGTTCTTTAAGGATCCTTTTCCACCGGGTCTTCCCAATGGATGGGATATTATATTCACAGTTCAAAGAGGTATTGATAAAAATTTATTTTTCAGTCCAAATTGTATAGTCGCCACTGTTGATGTTTTCCTTAGCTGAAGTGTTGGTCGAACATTCAAGATATTTGCAGTATCCACAATGGATCTCATACTGAATGCCAGGGCAAGCGCTTAACCAAGTAATGAAAGGATGTGAGCTTAAAAAGCTTGCACATAGAAGTGTGTTGCACGTTTGCGAGTGATGTGCAACACGGAATTTGTGAGTTGCATATTCGGGGCGCCAAAAACCGTGAGATTTACAAGCAAAGCATTTAAATGAAGACGCGTGAAGAGGCTATGCTATGAATATAGTCAGAGGGACATAAAGGACAACCTGCGAAACACATATATAAGTAGTAGACACACATGCACACATTTGTATGTATGTATGTGTATTTCAGCGCTGCCGATCTTGTTTCGCATTACGGACTCGCATATAAGTTTTTGGCGCATTTTTCTCGCACTTTTTGCCCCATTAAGTGTGAAATTTATGAGCATGTGTCAGCGTGTCATACCAACGAGTGCTCAAGCAGGCAAAGGACAAAGGACACGCACGTAATCAGCATATGCATATGTTTGTATATGTTAAGACAACACAAATATGCGTCGATCGTTGCTGAACAAGTAAATTTAAATTTTATTGAGTTGTTTGTTGCAAGGGCGTACAGAGTTGACAATAGAGGGGAAAAACGAAATATATATTATAATATAAAAATCAAAACAGAAATAGTAATTGAAAGTGGAAGTGTAGAACAAGTAATTGAAATCGATGCATTACCTACTAAAATAACTCGATACCCACTCAATACCAGCGCGCAACCCACAAACACACACATTTATAACAACATGTTTTAGGCGTTGGGGGTTGTTGTCTCTCTTTATATCGATATACTACCTTTTTTTGTCTGCTCGTGCCAATTTGCCATATGCAAAGTACGCCTGGCCTCTGGCTGCCTGTTCGCGTATTTTCCACTTGAATGCATAAAACGTGTCTCGATACTCAAAATTATTTGACAGCAGCAACAATAGGGAGCAAACAAAAAACCATAGCATACATTTCGGATTCAATAACAAAACAAAAAAGCGATACGAATAATTCTCGCTCGTGGCTATATTCATTTCAATTTGCAATAACTTGTCAATTGGCGAATTAATAAACTGGAAACATGTTTTTCCTGCACTTAGCCTCCTTGCTGTATTTGTGGGTATGTTTGTTGGTGTGATTTTCATTTGGGTGCCGCGAGAAGTAATAATTTGACATCGATATGCAAACGACCTGCGACGGAAGTATCAGTAACAAATTGGTGTAGGCAGCTTCCGATAAAAAACGAAACCAATTCGCCACACATATTCCTGTAACGAAAACCCTTAACACAGCAACTGGGTTCCTTTAACATTGCGTCCATTATCATCAGTTTTACATGCATCGCATCATCATTTCGAAATGTCAAATATTTCAAATGCCATCGGCCAGACATCAATTTTCAACTTTATTACCTATTACGCCGTCTAAACGTTTCATTAGCGAGTTTTTATTTCAACGCGCTGCATTTGTAATCAGTTCCGGCTGTTTGCTATGTGCGGATTATTGTCTTTTTCGATGTATTATGTAAATTCAGCCTAGTAGAAATCGAAATTTATCGAGAAATAAGTAATTTGCATGTCATCGAAGGACTTCAGAGAATTATCTTTAATTAAACGGTCTGAAAGCATCTTAATATTCCTGTTTGGTTAGCTAAGAAAGCGAGCTCAACGAGAGAAAGTGCAGTAAGTTTAGAGAAGGAAAATTATGGTATAGCTAGAATGGTATACTCGTTTAAAATAATCACTTAACTCTCTAGTTTACAGCATCTTTCCAATTTTCAACCAAAGTTCCAAGAAGACCCGGCATTTTCGAGCCAAATTTTGTTCAGCGATGAGGTTCATTTTCGACTCAACGGATAAGTAAACAAGCAAATTTGGCACATTTGGGACAAAAAGCAACCTGAAGAGATTCAAGAGCTACCATTTCATATCGAAAAAACTACGGCTTGGTATGGTTTGTGAACCAATGCAGTCATCGGTCCATAGTTTGATATTTATGATGCCATTATCGCACCGTGATAACCGATTATTTGATATCTGAAATTGAAGCTGGCGATCTCGGCGACATTTGATTTCAACAAGACTGCCATTTCCCAAATATATCAATGAATTTATGGAGATAACACTTCGGTGAGCAGGTAGTTTTGGGCTCAACGGATGGACCATCTGAGACGTAAACCCGGCCAACATTTAAAAGAGATAATCTTCAAAAAATAAATGCCAAATAATATTCTTTCGACTGATGATATACATTTTCCCATAAACTTGAAAAGTCTGTATTTTTCTTAAAAAAAAAAGGAAACCTCGAAATGGATTACCCTATATAATACTGAGATTTGCTTTGTCACTTCCCTATTGCGATCTAAAAACCTAAAATATATCCAGTTCTTTGTCTGAGGATGATTTATATTAAGAAACGTTTCAAAAGTTTAACCCTTGTTCAGCTATCGGGTTGGAATAAATATATATTCCCTAAGAGAGAGACAAAGAGAGAGAGAGAAACGATCTTCAAGCTAAATTCCGACACGGCTGAGGAACAAGTGCTTATCTCGCTACAATAAATGATACAAAAAAGATAAGTGTTTGGTTTCAATTGTTGCTCTAGATCATACCCATTTTGTGGAATAACGAAAAAGTTTACGCCCAGAAGTTGACTTATTTAAGTCCAGCAAGAGGTGTATCCCCCAAAGAACCAACTTAAAATCACTGCAACATTTCTCTATATTTATGTCACTCCACTCTATCTCTCCCTGCGCTCACTGCTCCTTCCCTACACACTGCATGCAAAATAATTTTACAACTTCTACTTTTTATGTGTGCGAAAATTCTTATCGAAGCATAACTAATTATATTGTTATTGTTGCAAGCAGTCTATTCGCCCAGCCGTTGCGCATCATTCAAACAACCCGCTGTCACTCAGCTCGGCACTGCTGCTCAGCTATAGGCTTGTCAATTTTGACATTTCAGCGGCTTTCAACGCCACCCTTTTCCACGCTTGTAATTGCAGCGTTGCGCTGTTCCCTTCACTCGGGCACAACTGCTCGGCCGATTTTACAACTTTTGCGAAATTTTAAATTTATTGCACTTTCGCTGTTGACATTTACGAGCCGCTTTCCATATAATTTTATAGTGCAAATTTTAATTTTATAGTGCAAATTTCAGAAATTTCCAACGGGCCGTGAAAAATATATGCATATTTTTGGAACAGCTGTTTTTTTGCACAGGCCCAGTGCAATTGCTTCACTTGTCCTGCGATTTGATTACGTAATTATGCAAAAGTTTTAGCGTTTTATTGGAAAGTCGTAAAAAAAATTGCTCACAAAGCGTATAATAGTTAGTTGCACGAACTTTTTTCGCCAACTGTAGGCCTGAAATTGTTAGGTCGTAAAATATGTATTAAAAACTCCTGCAGAAATTACCATAATTTTTAAGAGTATTGTAAAAGCATTTGGGCATCTTTATTACCTATCAAATAAATGTGGATATAAAACCAGCTGGCTTGAGTAAATGTTTTTCGTGGTGAAAGTAGTCGAAAATTGTAAGCCAATTTTATATTATGTCTATGAATAGACTAGTTAAGACAAGTTGTATGTTAAGTAAAATTGAATAGTAAATTTCGAACGCTCAACTTATTTCAGCTGAGTAATATGCAATAATATTTTTTGTTCTAAAAATAGGATACGAACTTTAAACACCAAGTAATATACAATGGACCTTGAAAGTTGTGACCGACTAAGCCAAATAGCATATATGTAAACTAAGCTTAATTAACTTAAACATTACCGAAGACCTCATCAAAAAAGTTCTTGAAAAGGTTTTCAAAACTCCTTATGTTTGGCACTCTTTGTTTAATGTTTGACTGAGTTTTTCTTTTTTTGGCCTTAACCAAAACTATTTTTAAATAAAATCTCTCCAAAATATTTTTTTTCTGCTAATCTAAGGCATCTTTACTAAAATATTTCATAGCCAAGTATTTCTTTGCCAAAAAGCCTTTTATATTAGTCCTATGTTCGGCATTTTATTTTTAACAAGTGGCAACTCAATTTCGAAATATAGTCATACTAAAGCCTTCTATAACACATTTTGTTGTTAATTTTATATTACTTTTTAGATGCTTTCGAATCAGTTTTCTGCCCTGGACAGCTGTTTGTTTCAGAAATTGGAGACTATTGACTGAGTTTAGGATGCCTGTGCGAGGAGCCATTTACAGAATACATCGGCTCTTCTTCACAGAAAAGGCATATTAGTTACTATTACACTAAATAGCTAGTAATTCGTGAGGATGAATATGGGAAGAACAATCTTTCTTATAATATAAGGCTGATTTATTTTAGATTTTTCCAATTTTGGATTACTTGCTAGGAATCGATTAGAGCATGGATCTTTCTCTGTCTCTAGCTTGATTTTCGTTTTCTTAGATTTGCTAACGTAACCATATACAGTAAGAAATAGCTCAGTGTCATAACCGTTTGAACATAATAATAATACTCAAACGAATACCCTCCTCTCGCCCAACCGACGCGAGGGGCGCAATCCGCGAACGAGCGGAATTAGCCGAGTCATAAAAGGCAAGAGAGTTTAAGCATTGCGATCGTAAGCTGCTCAGCTACAGAAATAATAATTTCAACAGCCAAAATTAAGAATTAAATTAAAGTTTATAATATTGAAATGTTACTTGTTAAGAGTGGATAAAATAATTTTTTTAATGGTAAAGAGTGAGTTTGTTAGATCAAATGTGCTGGAATGAGAATTGAAATCATGACATATACGGCAGAATGGTTCGTTTAACTCAAAATTTGTTCTGGAAAATTTTTAAAGTAAGAGTCTATAGGCCTCACCAGAGATGTAAAAAGGGATGGGACATAAAAATGTAAGTTTTCACCCTGAAAAAAAAATGTAAAAGATAAAAATAAAAAACCGTAATCATGAATTCATTCATGAAAATATTGATGTTAATGTGCTTTTATTTTTATGATATGATGATTATGATGAGGAATGATGCGTAAGTTTTTAAGGTTAAACAAATATCAAACGTGGATTTATCTAAACCTACAAAAGTTCAGTATTATAGTCCAAAATTTCCTAGGTAATCACAAAGCCCTTAATTATGAAGACATTGTTTATCATATGCTGTCGAACTTTAAGATTTTAAGAGCCAATATGAGTACCTAGTTAGATAATTTCCGCAATCATCTGGACAAATTTTTGGATAATTTAAGAAATTGTAGTGAGAAATAGAGAGAGCGGTTCCAAAAGAGATTTATTAAAGTCATCATGATTGATTGAATAATACCATTATGGCAGGTTATTGCTGATAATGAAAAATTATAAAGGGAATGCTCATAAAAAGCATTTAATTGAGATATAACATATCTTTTCGACACTTACCTCTCTGTTTACTTGGATGTTTCTTTATTCTGAAAACAAAACTGATAGTTACTATTATTCATGTTTTCTGATTTGTGTAATGTATAGAACATACTTGTGTGTTAAAACGAATATAAAGATTTAATAAAAATAAATAAATAAATAAAGTCTTATAAAATCATTGTAAATCCAAAATAAATATGTGTATTTAAGCATTTTTGGTATAAGAATTCTCACATGAAAACTCCCAACAAAAATTATTACTTTCGATCAACTTGTTCGACCCGACTCCATAACTAGGAATAAAATTATGATTTCTCATGCTGAAAATGGCAATGGAAATTTGTTGTGTAATTCATAAGACGGCGGCTGAAAGTCTTTAGAATCCTTTACTTGGTTAATAAATCAAAGTTTACAGGCCATAAAGATAATCAGCTCAAGTACAGTAGCAAAAACTCTCATTGGTTGTGAGAGGTTCTTACTAATAGAATACTACATTTAATATAATACTAAGTTTTTTTTCATTTGTTTAGTTGGGTTGGTGGGGTATCTATAATAGTATCTTGAGAATTTTGCAATCTGATTTATTTTTTAAGTGAAAGATTTCCAAGTACAAAAGTATTCACAGCTAAAAGTGTTCGCTCTGGTTATTATTTATTTCCTTAATTCAAAAATATAAACTCAGACAATGAATACTGAAGTTGTATTGAATACAAACGAATAACTTTAATAAATAGCAGCCTCAAACTTCTCTTCTTTTCTGTGTCTTTGAATCGCAGCACAGTGGGGCAAACAGGCACGAAAAAAGATTTCATTAGAGAAAAAAGTGTACAAGTTTTGCATTCAGTTTTCAAAACCACCTTTTTGGATATATCCAAAAAAATATATATTTACATGAAAAAATAAAAAATAAATAAAATAAAATAAGATATAAGTAGGAAAGAGAACATATGTATATATATATTCTTGTAATAACTATTTATATTAAAATTTTTATATCTCTGCACTCGACTGACCGTTTTTTTCACTGTATGAAAGCTGCTAAGCAAGTCCACACACATATATGCATTTTCGTATGCACATACCTCTTATGTGGTACATGCATACCTTCGAGTATTATGCACTGCAATAATGGAATTTTCCTCATGACTTCACTTTTACAATGAAGCAATCGCACACGATTGAATTGCTGCATTGCTCTAAATGCGGCAACGGTTGGGTGGCTAAATTGCAAGTTGCACATATAATCTTATATGTATGTATTACAGCTGTGTGGGTGCATGCAACTTTTGAAAATACAAAAAAAAATGTATTCTTAATAATAAAACAACGTTCAAATGAGGCAATGAAGCCACTTGAAACGCAACAGGCAGCCTTACTTCTTTTTGTTCTTCGCTTGCGTTTTGTTTTTGTTTTGTTGGTGCAGCAAATTAAGCTGACGTTGGCAATTTTTTCGACTTGCCTCCTCCTTGTGTTTTGGCTTAATGATTTTCGTAAATTTCTATTCCTTTCAGCTTTTCCTTTTATTGCCATATGTGCTTTGCTTGGCTGTTGTTGTGATTACTTTTCGCAAAGAGCACTGCAATATTTTTAGCTAGTCTTAATTAGATGCGGTTGTGCAACGAGCTAATTAGATTTGTTGCATTGGTTGATCTGCGGAAGGGATTAACCCTTAGTTGATACGTCTGGGTGAAGTGGTGATGCTGGTGGGTTCAATAAAAGATATCTAGGCATATAATTGTATGAAAGAGCATAAAAAAAAATTATCGGAAGGTAAAAATATAAATTTTAATCAAGTAGAAATGTTCATTACAATATTTTTTATTTAAAACATATTATTATATTATTAATTAAAACAAAGAAAAATAAGATAATTTAAACAAAAATTATTTCTACAAGTTTTAAAATATTTTTTGTAAAAAAATAATAATTTTTTTGAAGCATGGCGACTTTAGATACTTGCCACTTAATTGCAACTAGATAAATTCTTTGTTTCCTACTAATAATTAAAGCGACTCATCAAGAAGTTATCGATTGTTGCTTGATTACTTGCAATTCTGCAATGTTGCATGCTCATACCGTTATTCTAAATGCACAAAAGAAATTCGTTTTTAATTAACAAATCCAAGGCCCTTAGGAAGAGAGATGAAAATCTTTTAGTCCCTCTTATAACATAAGCATGGACACATACATACATACATACCCATATACTCACACATATTTTCATATAAGTGGCGTATTGCAACACATGCCGGTTGCATGAAAGAAGAAAATTCAATTAAGCTTATTTAAGCGTTAAAAGCCAATGATGCCACACGGCATTAATGCGCATAAGATGCAACAAAATTTGCGGCAGCAAAGCAGAGCAAAAGAGAAAAGAAGCTTAAAAGGCAGCGGATATGAAAGGTTGCATTTACACATATATAAATTCAACATATACATATAAATAACGGTTAAAGTGGCTATGCATGCACATATGTATGCTTGTGCGCACAATGAGTTGCAACATGCTTTGTTGTTGTTTTTGGCAAGTTGAAGTAAATAAGTCGCCTTGTTGGCTGCTGCATATCCTGCCGCTGCGTGCAACCAAGTTAAGTCGTCATTGTGGCTGCTAAAAGCATTGTATTGCTATTTTTGTTGTTGTGTCATGTCATTCATGTGAAGCCTTTTGGTTTTCGTTGCAGCATGCAAAAAGCCAAACGCCTTGTGGCACGTTTGTGTGCGTCTCAAAAATGAACATTTCAACATGACGGCTACAACAACAGCAAACAAAAGCAAGATTGCCAAAAAAGGGTGCAGAAGGTGTCAACTTGCCGCATAGTGTGGCAAGCATGCTCGCGGCATATCGAGCTTGCGTTGTTGGTAGTATGACGCCAACGCCTTTTGTTGCCACCAAACTGCTTGGTAGTGGTAAGCATTTTTGATGCACTGCCTTTTTGTTGTTGTTGTATTTGTGCATTTTACTTAATGCATGCAATCGCATTTAATGCAAGTGGCAAGCAGCTAGCGAGCATGTCGTGTGGCAAGCAAAGTGACTTATGTGTTGCATACACACATACATACATACTTATCTTTTTACACACACACACATACACACAAATATTCCTGTATTGCAAGTCAACTTTCCTGAAGGCATTTGGTGGCAAAGCCGATCGTTGGAACCGCTTAAGCGGAAGGGCGAGCCAAATGCGCATAAGCTTTTATCCTACCACCGGTTGTTATTGGAGTTGTTGTTGTTGTTACTGCTTTTTGGAAATAAATTGCATTTCATGCAGCAGCAAATGCACTTTTGTCGCCTGTCATTGTTATTGTTGTCAACACATTGGCCCCAAACCAACTTGCCACACACTCAGTCGTCTCACACGAACTTGCCACTTGCCACGAAATGATTTGCGAATTTGCATATTACAGTCTGGTGCAAAGGCGCACCTTGGAGGCATTCGCGCCGAGACAGCTTAGTAACAGCCTTAATGAGTGTACATACATGTGTGTGTGTGTGTGTGTGTATGTGGGCATTAGAAGCGGCAGAGGTGCCTCATAAGTCAAGTGCTGCTTCCTGCATTATTTCTCGTACAGTTATTAGTCAGTTGGACGCATGTGTTGCATAATGGCAGTTAACTCATATATATTAACTTGACAGGCCGCTGCTGGTGGGGTAGATAGGTGAGTTAATCTGCGGCGACACTTGTGGCTTAATGCAGGCTCTTGTTGTTGTGCGCTTAAGTGGGTGTGTTGAGGGAAATCAATCTTTTTCGGTCGTATTAATTAGAATGCGAATGCAATTTTAATTGCGAATGCAATCAGTAAAATGCTAATCCATTTGTAGACACAGCGAAATGTACTCAGTTGCATGGTTGCATACGTGTATATATTTTATGCTCTGAAGATGAGGCAGGAGTAGCAATTTTGGCATGAAAGGACGGAACACTTAAGTTTATTAGCGTCTGGCAGTGGTGGAAATGGGTAAGAGTAAGAAGTTTGTGGTTTCGTCTGGAAGTTTGCTAAAAGGTATTAAGAATATGATATGGAACACTTTTTCTTAGATACTCGTTCAAAAAAGCATCATATATGGTAGACCTTATTACCTTAACAACCCCTGTACAGCAATCTAAAGTTAAAGATCGTCCTTTGGTTGAATATCGTCCAACCAAATTGAACTCAGGAGTACGGGCTTTGCTTTATCATTTTGTATTTCTAGTGGTATCATGTCTAAGATATCATGGAAAGTGTTACGAAAGTGTTTTGGAGAGTCTACTTACCAGGAACACAAATATTTGAGTGGCACAAGGCCTTTAGATAAGGTATTGTAGTAACCGAATCTTTCCCTATGCGAGTCTATGCACTTCTGTCAATGGCGAGAATAACGAAAAAGTTAAAGAAAAAAATGTTGAAATTTTTCTTTTTGGAATCAGAGGATCTGACCATTTTTCACGAATCAAATAAACACATTTTGTTTAATTTGTTTTGGCTATGAAGCGTGTCAGCTACATTAGTACCAATATCCAAAAACACTGAATACATATTTCACAAAAATGTCGTCGAATAGAAGTCGCAAAATGGGATGCTCGGGAAGATATATGAGAAGCCCACAATCATAAAATGCATCATTACTGGTAACGAGAAGTGAATTCATAAAAAGGGCGTCCAAATTGTCCAAATGTGAATAACGCTTCGAAACTCAGGCGTTCTAAGAGAAAGTTTAAAACCTCTAATATCTTTGACAATGTTTGCATGAGATGTTTGAACCTAGAAAACCATGATTTTTTTTCATATCTTCTGATCTTCCTTCTAAAATTTATCGTTTTCCACCAGTGGCTGCATTGTTATCTAGATATTTAAGATATAAAACATTCTAGCTTTTCATATTCCTTTTTTTTACCTGATCTGTTATAGATATGGATTCTAATGAAAATAAACTCCTGGAAATGAAAAAAAAATATATTCACTAATTGCTTTACCGACCCGACCTCAATTTTTTACAGCTTTTCTAGCAGACTTTTCTAATATGGTGTCTAAAGAGGTTCTCATTTATATACTAGATGCTCTTTTCTTACCTTACTTCGTTCAAATAACTCCAACTCTTGCGCTCTCTTGTTAGTAATTTTATTGATGCGGTCTAAACGTTATAGGATAACTTATCGAAATATTCGGCTACAGACTTCAACACGTCAGAGTTTTCTTTATATATTCGCGGCTTATACAGGTCGCAAGTAAGGAATGATCAACCGGAGTGGAAAGCTGTAAAGGTCATGTGTAGTGATATATTGTATAAAAAATACATGACATTTTTACTGGCGCTTTTTAGAAGCGACTAAGGAGCATGGTTGGAATGCTGGTGGCACGTCTGTGTGATTGGTCTGACAGATCGAGAAGACTGCAGAACATCGCAAGAGCAAGACAACAGGGAAACAGTGGAAGATCAGTTGACCATATGTTCTGCTCGGAACTGCTTCCAGCATTTGGTTGCCCCACTTTATGAGATAATGGAATAACAAACCATACGCTTGGGTTCAAAGATATGTCTATGCGTGACTTATTAGTCTGTCAGACTATGAGAATATTTTCTGATTAGTTCAATTAAAACCACGTCTAAACGGAAAATGAGCACAGCTTGTTGAATAGTTTCATATAATAATTTTCTGAATGGCATTAGAACAAAACATAGTCTCTAGTACTATGTAAACTTCACATTCACTAGAGTAGTTTGAGACAACTTGTGATCTTGCTGTTAAACACCCAACAATTTAGGGGTACTTTCAGGGGATTTTGATCAACCTACAAACACAAGAAATTCAGGTCATCATCAGTTACCATTGTTTTTTAGAATCTTATTTTTCGAAAATAAACTTAGCGTATTGTAGTAATTGTACAAAAATAACTCTTGCCAAGAGGTTATACTTCGGACTAAGTAGGCAATTGAGAAGTAAGTCCTCTCTCTACAAACAAAGACCAAATTCTGAAAGTCAGTCATCATCCTCGTCGTGCTATATGATGCAGAGACACGGACGATGACAACATCTGATGAGTCAACTCAACGAGTTTTCGTAAGAAAGGTTCTGCGGAATATTTATGGTAGATGGAAACACTTCGGCTTTGAGAGTGTTTAACGCAGTACCCGTCGTTGGAACCAGATGAAGAGGAAGACCTCCACTCCTTTGGAAAGACTAGGTGGAGAAAGACCTGGCTACACTTGGAATATTCAATTGGCGACAAACAGCGAAAAGGAAGAAAGACTGGCGTGCTGTTGTAAACTCGGCTATAACCGCGGTGTCTACGCTAAAAAAGAAGAAAGAAGATGTAGTTGTACAAGGAAGTGAAAGTATTCATAGGTATTTAAATACAGTTGTCAGTGTAGCTAATAGTTTGTGATGATCTCTGGGTAAATTTTTCGCTGATTTCTTGAGCTTCTTTTTCTTTGTGACTTAAGATAGGTGTGACTACTGAACTATGTGACTTCCTCTAAATTCTTAGATGATATTTTCAAGTTTGATATCAGTTCGTCCAGCTGTTTATAGTTTCAGGTTCCGATAAGTAACTTCAGATCTTGTTAGGAAGTGATCGTTAAGCGAACGGAGATTTTTACTTAAACATAAAGTCTCTTTTGTTCAGAGAAAGTAGAGGAAGATAAACGTCACCAGCGATTTGTATTATATTCTATCCTCAGGCAGGTCCGCTCATGCAAATAACACGCTGTGAAGCTATTCTTCGGAACATCCAGAGAAAGAGTTTTTGAAAAATTATTGGATCTCTTCGTCTTAGGAACAGATTCTTAAAAGGATTATATTATGTAACTTAATTACAAAATATTTGTATTTTATAGCAGAAAACATTACAGAATTTTTTTGGGATCCCAACATAGGTAAGCGATTCGAAATATAACAGTGTATGTTGAGTTGAACAGAAAACTTTCTGCTTTGGAGATTCTCACTCAATTCATCAACACCTGGTATCATATCCAGGAAGAGGTTTATATTGAAATATTCGTTACAAAAACTGAACAGTTAGAAACAAGCAAAGAAAGGTATTATTATTTTAAAACAATATTACAAGATATTGCAGATCTTTACATATTTTTTCTCAACTGAACCCGGTTAATGCCTGCAGCTCTAATCAAGTAACAGTTGACGGTACAGTAAACGAAATGGTTTCTCGTTTTCGTTGCATATAGATATAATCAATAGAGATAGCCAAGTAATCTATTATAAATTTATCCCCTAACTCCCTCGTAAGCAACTTTAGTAAACGAAATATTTTGCTCTCAATCAAATAATCCAACACAAACTCTTCATTCAGAATCACTATCTAATCACAGCAATTCCATCATAAGCACCCATCTCTATTACCAATCAATCATATAGACGCCACAAACTTCCACACCACAAAAAGGGAAAGATAATTTCTTTAAATTATTGAAATGTAGAAGAAAGAACTTTGTAACGCACTATCGCCAACAAACAATCGCAAACTCAAAATCACCAAACTACTAAGTTAATTTAAATTAAGCTGATGAGCGAAGCGACACAGGACACAGCACCCATTGAGTTGGTGATTTCTTTGATGGATAGAGTGTGGGTGAATTGTTGTTGTGTAAGTCCATCATGTTGGAAATTGAAGCAGAAGCCCTCAACGATGCATTCAACTGACAACAATAACAATAAGGACATACACATATACATTCAAACAAACTCATACTCATAGCAATCACAGCGCTTGGCATGCTGACTAACTGTACTGTGCCTTTTGTGTGGGACCAAGCACTACACGGCCAGACGAAAATTCAAATCAACCCCACAGGAGGCCAATGCACATCCAAACGTACATGCTATATGCATACAAATGTACATACATATGTAGACGCATGTATTGATTTGTAATTTTATTCCGCATAGCCAACACATATTATTGCTATAATAACAGCAACAATAGCCTGGCATGCAACATATTATTTCGAAAAATGACAACAAAATTGAACAATACAGCGTCGCAGCGGTGAGCAGTATGTGAAGCACACTCATAACGGCACAGTCGTTGCTCTTCAAGCAAAATATTTTCACATTTATACGCCTATAAGTATGCTTCGGCGCTTTGTCTGCGCTTACTTCACTTAACGCTCTCGGCTGACGCGCGCGTAAAAATTATTTCTTTTTTCTCGACGCTGTAGCTTTGTTACGTTCTTGATTGATCGACAGCGAATACACACATATATACACAAATACATATGCGACGCACACAATAGCGTCAACAAAGCAACGATGATGGTGGTCACGTGTCGCATGACACGTGTAACGTTTTACATCTTAAAAGTGCATTCTTAATATGAATTTATTTTACTCTTTCACTCAACGCACTCTCGCCTTTATATACGAGTATATAATATATATATATACATGCAATGTATGGTATATATAAGTGCTACTTCTGTATTTTTATGCTTTGTGTGCATTTTTCGGTTTGATTTTTGAAGTAAGCCTTCTTTAAAGCTTAGCTGCACAAAATAAATCTTTGTGCGGAATTCGCATTGAGGAGGGGGCAACCTTGATTATTTTTTCATATTTTTTGCCTAAGCCCATTAACGATCATATTAGCTTGTGTATATAATTTTTCTCCTCCGCCTTTTATAAAATACCCCAAAATTGCGACCTTCGCTCACTATATCTAAATTTGATTTGAATTTAATTTAAAAGTCCATGAAACCATTAGCTCCCTGCAGTTTGTCATGAAGAAAGCGAGTGACGAATAGAAAAGTAAATCGCTAAGTCTGTACAACCTTCCCTTATCAAGCGGTGAAGAGGTGAAACGAAATTCTAAAATCATGCTGAGGACAGGTTCATAATTTTGAAATTTTTGGTAAGTATATCCATTGTGAAGTAGAAAATAACCTTGATCTTTGTCAAACGAATTTATCCGGACTCGGCGAAAAGTTTTAGGAAACAATATTACTGCTTATTAAAACTTGACAACGCAACTCTTCGTTTAGTTGATAACGAATGAGGAGAGGATGTATTATTTCCCAAAACTTGAACCCTTACGATCCAACTATATTAACTGTCGACTGTTATACGAAGTTTGACAATTAAGTAATGAGACTGATTTTATTTCCACGCTTGTGGTAAACCTGTGACCTTCCCTCCCTTTCTCTTTTTTCTGCATCCCTCACCTCTCCACTGATATATGTACCATCGCTCTAGCTTGTTTAGTTCGCCTGCTGCGTCAAGTTGAGTAGACCATGCCAAACCGCCCTCAGGCTGTCCCAGTATCTGGCCTCTAAAGGGATCGCCGTGTTGCAACAGCCGCCTTATTCGCCCGACATGTCACCCTGTGACTTTTTTTGTTTCCTAAAACCAAATCGCTGGTTAAAGGAACCCATTTTGAGTCCATTACGGACATCCAGGCGGCCGTGACGAGGGTACTCGCGTACATCCCAGTCGAAGCGTTCCAGAAATGTTACGAAGCATGGAAAACGCGCTGGAATCGCTGTATAGCTGCCCAAGGGGACTACTTTGTAGGGGATGGCAGAGTTGTAGAATCATTTTCAAATATACGGTTTTTATGGAATCAGTCTCATTACTTAATTGTCATACCTCGTATAATAAATTATAATAAATAGTGTAGTCTTACTTTATTATAAAAAACACAGTGGTTTATGTAAAGTGATAGTTTGGAGTGTTCTATTGTAACCAGGAATGGTAAAGGAAAATTCATTTTTTCACTCAACTCTCTATGCGCTCCAGGGGCGAGGCAACACTTCTCATTTGCTTGACTTTCAGACTTCAGTCATCTCTCATATTCGTTTACTTAAAGGCACATGATATCAATAACTTTATCAGGAATCAATAATTTTCTCACGTGCTTGTCTAATCAACCCAGGAAAATGCTTTACACTATTATGATGGCGGGTGATTAAGCTGTTGGGAGGTTTTCTGGACTATTTAAACTGAGTTTAGCCTCGAAAATATCCGAAATTTACAGTATAATCCTCCTCTTCCCAGAAGCTAATTAAACTAGTGTAGTATCTTCCACTACTTCTAATATTATTCGCTTCTTCTCTATCACCAACAACTTCATCACATAATCCATTTTTATCGGATTGAACATCACTCTCAACATCTGACTCATCTTCCACAAGTTCGCGAATTGCATCCACATCTACCCCTGCACACACTGAACTGTGATTACTTAGATGATTGTACGCGTAAATTGAAAAGTATTGACATTAGAGCAATATTTATAAGTTACGGGGTTCACCTAAATCCTACGATACCAATTGTGTGTTAAGCTTCATCCTGCGTTCAAAAAAGTGAAGTAACCCAGAGTAGGCATTAGTGGACCATAGATGGACAAAATCTGAGTTCATTACTAGACCTCCACTCCTAAAAAAAAAACCATGTGGAGTAGGACCTGTATACCCTTGGAATCTCCAGTTGGCGCCAAAAAGTAAAAAAAGAAAAACCAAGCGCTCTATAAAACTTGGCAATAACCACTAAAGAAGAAGAACCCAGGTACCCAAGAGGACCAGGTAGACAAAATCTAAGCTCATTGCCAAAGTAGGTAGCTCTGAAGCGGTCTTAGGGTTCAGAGTAAGTGGATTTTTTATTTTAATTGTAATAACTACTATTCGATTTATATATGTACATCTTATCTTGAGATACTTATTTCATAATTCACTGACTTTCGACAGACAACACGTGCTGTTGCAATTACAAGAACAACTTTTTTATGAAATAATTTAAAAAATAAATTGAAGAAATTGTGCAAAATTAATGGAAAACGTGGCGAAAGTATTAGTATCTCAACAATACAACAATAAAAAACAAACTACAGCATAACATCGATGTTATGAGAACGTGTAGGACAGACGGCACACGCCACACCAGGCCAGCAAAAAACAACAAACAATCAAAGAAAAATAAATAATTTACACAAAGCTAAATTTCTAACAGGACTAAGGCATTAACACAAACCAGCATATATCCTGTACGCCAAACGCTACAGCGAGCTACTCAACGCATCCGTGCAACCACTCATGTCTGTTAGGTAATTCGTCAAAATCAAATCAGCGGCAATCAACTATTTGATGTAAAAGCAACAACTGTGTAGTGAAGAATAGAAAACTGAATCAAAATCACTGCACAACACTGACTTTCACACCCTGAGGGGCATTAGCAGGATACCGCTTTAGCGCACGCACGCACACCACACGCGGGACCTGCGTGCGCCGAGAAGTGTGTCGAAAGTTTTCGCAACCTATGAAGTCAACTAAAAAATCGACTTAACGAAAAAAGTAATCCAAAAAACAACAACAATAATATATCGAAGAAGAAGTTGTTTGAAATTCGCAGTTAATGCGCTGAAAAAGTGGCCTGGATCTGCACGACAAACAAACAAAAAGTGTTTATTTCTATTATTTGTTGTGTGCTTTTGGGCGCGGCGGCACAGTTCGACAATCAAAATACACTTACGCACACAGCTACTTGCTACAAATAGAAATCGACAACAATTATTTCGTTTTGTTCACCACAATTTTCGGTAATTACCCCGCCTCAATGGGTTTTCCCACCACACCGCAAACGGAACGGAATCGCTTGAAAAGAAAGTTTATTGTGTATATCCTTTTTGGGTATATCCTGCAATGTGATTGTGCCAAAGGCGTACGCGCGCTGGCTTTGCGCTTGAATTGGCATGTAAAGAGTTAATTTAAGAAAAATACAAATGCACTCCCCCCGAGAGCACATCCTTGGCACGGCTTGCTAGCGCTTAGCCACAGCGCTTCATATTTGTTGGGATTTTCTCGGATTTGTTTGCCAGCGCACATATTTTATTGTTATCCTTTTGTGCGCCACTCAATATGTGTATGTGTGCTTTGCGGCGCGCTTAGCTGTAGTTTCATTTTAATTACACGAAAATTGCGCTTCTGCGCCAATGCACGCAACAGACGCGCGGCAGCTAGAGCGCTTCGGCTGTAGCGTGGTCGTGTGTGTGTTTTGCTTTGAGCTAAAATTTTGTCTGCTGTCCTTACGCTGACATGCAACAGTTTGTCTATTGGTCCTTTGGTAAATACCTCAAGGGCCAATTTTGCTTTGTTTTACGCTTAAAGACATTTTTTTGTTTGGAGAGAGCTCGCGATATTCTCCGTAACCAATTTATTTTGTTTACTTTGCTAAGCAAATACATCATTTCCACACATTTCCACGGGTGTTAAAGAAAATAAACAAAGTTATTTTAAAATTAAAAGGGTTAATGGCAGGAATAGTGTTTGTGTGAGATATTTTCTATTCCCAAGAAGAAGACTTTCATCACTTTTATGTGATAGCTTCGCCATTTCCCTTTTAACTGCATTATCTCTTGTGGCGCAAGTAATGCTGGAACTAGTTAAAGTTTCCTTAAAGCTAATGTAAACAGCGACCCTGTTAAATACATACGTATGTAATCCAGTATATGTATTGTCTTCTACATCAGTCAGTTATTATTATCACTTTCTTCTGCGTTCGAAAGGTTCTCCCTGCAGTTATTATCTTCCTTTGTTTTTATTTTTGAAAATTTTCTTGCTGTTATTCTTACTCTTTTTATTTGAAATATTTAAAAAATTTCCCTTTTCTATTGGGTCTGAAAGGTTTTGAAAATTTCCTTGCAGTTATTGTCACATTTTTCTTTTGAAATATTTAGAAAATTTCCCTTTTCTATTGGGTTTGAAAGGATTCGAAAATTTCCTTGCAGTTATACGTACTCCTTTTATTTGAAATATTTAGAAAATTTCCAATTTCAATGGGGTTTGAAAGGTTTTAAAAATTTCCTTGCAGTTATTTTTTTTTACTTTGGAAATATTTTGAAAATGTCCCTACAGTTATTCTTAAGCTTTTCTTTTGAAAGATTTTGCATATTTCACTTTGCTATTGTATTCGAAAGACTTTAAAATTTCGTTGTAGTTATTATCATCATTTATTTTCGCTTTTGTTTTGAAAATTTCCCAGTAGTAGTTCCTTTTTCTTGAAAGATTTTGAAAATTTCCGTTTTTTGGGTTTGAAATCTTTTTAAAATTTCCCTGTAGTTATTTTGATCTTTTGTCTTCGCTTTTGAAAATTTTGAAAATTTCTTTGGAGTTATTTTTACTTTTTCTTTTGAAGATTTACAAAATTTATCGTTTCTATAGAGTTTACAAAGTTTTGAAAATTTTCTTGAAGTTATTATCTTTCTTTTTTTCACTTTTGAAGAATTTTGAAAATTTCGCTTTTTTCTTGCTTTTGAAAAGTTTTAAAAGTGTTCTTTCAGTTTTTATCATTCTTTGTTTTCATTTTTGAAATATTTTGAAAAGTTCCCTGCAATTACTTTTAATCCTTAGGTTGGGAAAGTTTAAGAAAAATCACTTACCTTTTGGGTTTGAAAGTTTTGAAAATTTCCCTGCACTATTTAACACCTTTTGTTTTACTCTTGAAATATTTTGCAGTCAATCTTACTCTTCTCTTTTGAAAGATTTTGTTATTCTCAATTTTCTGTTGTATACTTGTATAAAAATTTCCCAGCAGTTATTATCATCCTTTACTTTTGTTTTCGAAATATTTGTAAAATATCGGCAGTTATTCTTACCTCGCTCTTTTGACTGATTCTAAAAATTTCCCACTTTTATTTTTATGCTGTTATTATAGTGAATGCCTACACGCTTATTTAACCAAGGCACAAGTGTTTTATAAGTTTTAGTCTTATCCCTTTTTTGACTTTTGAGAGATTCTGAAAAATTCCCTCTAGAGTTTTGCAGTAAAATTCAGTATTCCTTGTTAATGATTTCGCTGAAAGCCGATCTATAGGTCCGGAAACTATTTCTATGCTGAATTATCTGCGAAATGTGTGGTTTTCAGAGCTGTAACATAACGCACTGTCGCCTCTAAAGGAATTTATGCTCTAAGGAACACATGTGCCTTCCTATTCGTTTACACCTCTCTGAGAGAGAACATAGATTCAAACTGTTCAAAGACCTGTTCCTGTTCCAATTTATGTTCAATGAGGTTTCTCTTTTCTCGCGTGGCTAAGAACCTGATAATTCTCGCAAAATGTATGAAAAATCTCATGGGGTAGATATGATAATTTGGGTCTTACTTATCCAAAAAACGTTCTTGTTTTTATTATACCGATATCAAGGCGACTTATATAGCTTTGAAATTGTCCTGAAAGTTTACCAGACAAATCCGTTTAGAATTTCAGCTTATTTACTTTACTTACCTAATCTTAAAAAAAGCCGTTAGATGGAGTGTCCGATGAATAAACCACCTTGTTCTTCGAATTTGTTAATTTGAATAAGATAAGTATTTTATATTGGGCTTAACAGTTAAAAAATTGTAGCTACAAATATAGCTTTAAAATATAGCACAAATTAAAATAAGCTCCAAAAATCGGACTGTCAAGGGATTGGATTCAAATTACGCACTCGAAAACTCGAAGACCAATATGCCTGAACTATAATATGTACATAAGTCATACATTTTTTATAACTACTTTTTCTTACCAAATAAATACCTTCCTTTAAGCAAAATCAATATTCTGTTGAATATTGGTACATAACCAAAAAAAATCAGGCATACGAGTATATTGCGAACTTCAATCTCCGTAAGCAAAACTCGCATAGTCCATTTACCACATGTGAAGTGTCTCATTAACCGCCGCGCCGCATGTGGTCCCGTAATAGAGCATACATAGTACACAGAAAGTGTCAAACTGAAAATAGCGAAACGCGTCAACGCCTAAAACTATGCCAGCAGCGATAAAAAAAATTGAACATTTTCAAAATTGCAATGTGAATACCCGGTCTAACAAAGAAGAGAATTTTTTAGAATTTGCATATCAGCAAAAAGTGCGGCAAATGAAATGGATAGCTGGCAATATTGGAGGGAAAAATATTTCAGAAAAAATTCAAACTAACTACAGTGATGAGTGATGCAATCTCGAGGGTATGATTTGGGTGACACTAAAGTCAATTTCCGCGAAAACACACACACGGCGGTTAGTGTTGTTGTTGTACCAACACCTCCTCACATAGCGACAATGTTAAATGGCCGCAATATGTCATGCGAAGCGCGGTGTAAACAAGCAAACACACTACAACGCCAATCAAGCGAAAGGTGTGTGAAAGCAACAAAAACTAATGAAAGTAAAAATAACAAGTAAAGCGTAGAGCAACAACAATGTATTACTAGAAGGCACTTGAAGCAGACGATTTGCATGAAAAATTGCTTCGGTTCGCTAATACGTTTGACTTCCGGTTGATGAATTCGACAAGGAGCGTACACAGGGCATGAGCCACAATTGTCCTTGTTGCTGCTGTTGAGCTACAGATAATTTGCATTGAGACTTGTGAGGAAATTTGAATATTGCCAGCTCGCTATCAGTTAATTTGCTGCGCTTCAATTGCAACGGAAGAGGCTGATGGATTTGAGATTTCTTTTTTCTTCGCTTTTTGCAGCAGCAATTCAATCTCCAATTGTCACTTAAAGTTGCACAGCTTGCTTGTATGTAAGTGTATTTGTTGCACCTTGAAAGCAGCAACTGTTGATTTGTGCTGCTCGGGCAGGGCATTTAAAGACAAGCTGTGCAGCCTTTGTAGTCATTTGTCTGTGCTGATATGCAAATTTTTATGTCCTGCCAATTTTTTCGTTTTGCGTTTTTTTTTATATTTTTTGTCATTTGCAAATTTATCATTTGGCAAAATTTCAATTTTAGTTTTTTTTTGCTCACTCTCTATTAGGTATGTGCGCTTTTAGCATTTAATAGCGCTACCGTTGCCTACGCCGTTGCCGTTGCCGCTTTTGTTGCTGATGGCACCAAGTGGTGTTAGGCTATGAATGAGTAACGACCGGAACGCTGTTTTATGGGCGCTATGATAAAGCGGCTGCAGGAAATAAAACAAAAAAAAATAACGGTAGATGATACAAGCCAGTTCTATGGTATGTATTGACTATGCAAGTAATTGCGTTGGCTTGGGTTGGTGTTGATCCGTCTGTGTAGGTGAAGGTGATGACAGGTATAGCAGCATGCTTTTGTGAGCGGAAGTGAAAATCTAGAGGTGGCTGTAGACTGTATTTGCATGTGGGAGAAGTAAAACAGAAAAGAAACCTATCCAAGTCAGAAAGCTGTTTTTAAAAATCCACTTTTTATCATCTGATCTGTTTGGTATTTTTTCGCTGATTTGTAGCGAGCTTGCGAGTTGAAAGCGATAAAAATAGGCTGGTAAAGTCCTCATCTTGAATATTTGATTATTTCCTCGCAAGCTCTTTTACGCCTAAAAATTCAAAGCGAGTAACCTTAAAAATTAAAATAAAAAAACTGAGCAAGTCCTCATTTAGACTTCTTGTACCACTATTCGAATTTCAACTTTGAAAGTGAAAACACAATTTAATTATAATGATAATCAAGATACCAAAAAAACTAATCAAAGTACAGGGTATTACTGAGAGGACTATCGGTCGTTCTTGGAATGATATTAATCAGGTTAATGTGTGGAACTGACTGAACTTTCGACGCTATGAACTTCACTAGAAAGAAGCTAGGGACTGACACTCTCGCCAAACTGTAATAATCAACGAGAAGTCTGGTAATTGCATCAAACGTTCTTTCAGTCTTGAAGATCAAAAAAGTATAAAAATTGCCTATTAAAACTAATTCCGATAGATCATTTCTAAAAATATTGAGCAAAAATCCAGAAGAGTACTACTAACGGGTGATTCAAGAAGTAGTCCACATTTTTTCAAAAATTATGCCGGTGAGAATGTAATCGTCAGTGACGAACGTTATCGTGCCATGATAGCAGACTATTTAATATAATTTTAATAAAACTTGTGATCTCTTGGTTTTAACAAAATGGCGCCACTTCCCACACATCGCATCAATCAATGTTTTTATTGAGAGAATACTTCGCTAAGCAGATAATTTCACTTTTGGGCTGTTCGATTGGTCACCAAGATCGTATGATATCACACTGTTAGACTTTCGCCTGTGGGGATACGTCACGCATGTCTTTAGCCGGTTACCAGGCGAAATGCTCTGAGGCGTAACCGCGGTCAACACTTGAAAAAGATAATCTTCAAAAAATAAACGCCAAAGTATGTACTTTCGGATTATAATTAAGATTTCCTATTAAATTTAGAGTGTCTGTGTTTTTTTTTTAGAAAAGTAGGGAATCTCAAAAAAAATGGATTACCTTATTATAAGTATATCACTTATATCAAGTTAGTATACAATAAAATACCATAGATACTCTCTCATAGCAACTTGTTCCTTAATAACTATGACATATGCTAATAGTTCTCAATTATTGGCATATTCTTGCAACTCCGGGTCCAAATAATCAATTACCAAGGGTCACTTTTCAAAACCATTAACAGATAATTTTTGGAATCCTTCAGAATGTAGAATAACTAGAAAGATATTAATTTGTGGAGGGTTTCGTGACAGAATCAGTAGTGCTTAAAGCAAATTTGAACATAAGGGATCGGAATTGGCTAGGCAAACATTCAGGGAACAGACATTAGGGGTTTCATGCATACATAAAGCCTGGTAAGGTTGTTAAGTATTAATTTGTAGAATATGCTTCCGAAGTAACAAGTGCAAAAATTTGGTACCGGATTCAGGAAAAAAAATTAACTACCCGAAAGTCTTCCCAGTTTAATGCAATAGGCTTGCTTCTTTTCTCGTTGAAACTTTGGGTACTTGCTACCAAATTTATGCGAATCCAATTTAAATGTTTGCAATTGCAATTTCAATTTCAAATTTCATTACAAATACAATCACAGAGCAGGTAAATTGGCGAATGTCATAAATGAAAATAAATTATTTGTATACAAATCATTTGGCGCAGCTCATCAGGTTGAATGATTGCGCTGAATGGCAGGACCACAAATAAGTAAGTAAATAAATGTGCAGAGGTTGATATGTAGGCACACTGTAGGCATTTCTTGTGAACAGCATTAAATGACAGCCATTTATTTAAAATACGTCCCGTAAACTAAAGTTGCGCACATTTAAGCGCCACATTTGCGAAAAATGCGAAAATTTGCGTACATCACAAACGAAAATTTTCACACCAACTCATACCAGCTAGACTTTGAGTATAAACAGCAGTTACATATGTAAGTGACGATACGCTATGTCAGCTCGACTTCATCAAGCGCTTTGCATACATTTTCGCTGCCTTTTTCCCACCACAAAGTGGTTACTTATTCAAACTTTCCCTCGCTCGCTTGTGACCATTAAATGAAATCCATCAACGAAATTGCTTTGGAAATCATCAAACTCATCAGTGACAGCACTAAAGTGAGCTGAAGCTGGTTGGGCTGTTGAAATTTGACAGTGCGACAGGTTTGCAATTTTTATATAGGAACTTTAGTATTATTTTATCACTAACGATATGAATTTCGTTTCGTAGTCGATTAAGCACCTTTCTGTTTGCCTTAAATTACTCTATACTTTAGTTTACAGAATATTGGAAAGGAAGCTGGTGTTAGCTTTTTCTGCAGAGTTCTGGTCTAACGCGGTAATTCAAAAATTATTTGACTCTTTTCGAGGACTTCAAAAAGTATTGACCATGGCATAACTGCGGAGAAATTTCAACACCATATTTCAGAGTGAATTCGAATATTCGAATATTACACATATGTTTCAACAACGCAATTATTATCGATAAGTTGTAAATCAACTTCTCCGTGAGGATGTCACAGCAGATTTCCGCAAAACACTATTGCTATCAGTACTCTACTTCTGTGACCTTAGTGACGATGTTATTCCTATGATAAATGGAAAATTTCTAAATACCGCCTACGAGCCAACCTAAGGATATCTCAACGTGATATTCAAGTGGCGAAAAGAAGCGGCTTAGCCGTCAACACAAGTAAAACTGAAATGGTTTTATTTACTAGGAGGTATAAGATCCCAAATGTGCCACTGCCCTCTTTCGGAAGTTCACGTCGTTATACAGTTGACAAGGTAAAATATCTAGGGCTTATCCTTGATATAAACCTTTCATGGAGGATTCGATAGCCTTACATTTCTGTAGATGTACTATAGAGAAAAGGTGGAGCCTCTCAACTAGGGTGATGTTCTGGCTTTATGAAACCGTAGTCAAGATTGTCCGGTCAAAGGTGCTCCGAAAAGCTACATTTGACAAAAACATTAATTGTTTCCAAGACTGCTCTCATAAGTATCTTCGGTGCACTGCAGACTACACTAACTATAGCACTTAATATCATTTAAGACATAGCTGCCGTGGAAATTTCCGGTAGTTGTATGACTGCGAAGTATACTTCAGCTTAAGGCAGTTGGGTACATGAAAGACTCCAAACAAGGACACCCTCGAATTCTCTCCTCATTCAACTGCATGCCTGGAAACTTGGATCATTGCGTCGCAGAGGCCAATAGTGACGGTTTTTTCTCTGCTCACATATCGACGACTGATATGAGGATAAATAGAAGTAACTGAAGAAAAGATGTAGTAGTTGTAGTAAGTTTTTACACGGATGGGTCGAAACTAGGAGGAAAAGTTTTAGCGGGAGTTTTCTGTAAGTAGCTTCCCATCAATGATAGATTTAGGCTACCCGCGGTAGACTTAATTATACCTGGTGCATAATGAGCATTCACTTCGACAGCCGAACGGCAATACTTATGCTGCGGTCACGAGCTGTGCGCTCAAAGCTAGTCAAGAAGCATCTGTCCTCACTGAAAAAAGAATCAAGCTACTTTAATGCTCCTTTGATTCAGTATATAATAGCTTTGAGGTACTGCAAGGCATCGGAGTTCTTAGCTGTCCAAGTAGTATACCTGGTAGGGATAAACCTTACCCTACTTCTGTAGAGAAAAGTGAAGATTACTTATAATCTCTACTTTACAGTCGCATGTACGAGTTGTTTTGTTAGAGAAAGTATAAAATGATATCTGAGAGTGAGCTCAGCTGCATTAGAAGTTAATTTCCCGATGGCTATAAAAACACATCTATAGTATTACTTAGTAAGAACTTGTATTTAGTGTATTTTTGAGCTTTGACTCTTAATTTAAAAAACCTGTTTTTTAGTAAACCGAAGTCATGTACGGCATATATATTTTTCTATACAGAGTTCACGTTACGTTCATGTTATTCAGAGAGAGTTCACGAGAAATTATAAAACTTAACAAACCCTGGCATTGAGCTTTCGTGGAAGCTTCTTAAGTTTTTTTTTAGCTTAATTGTAGAGCTTTCACTCGTTTATTTTGAGCTTTTTGTATTAAAAAGTTAATTAATGGGTGCACTTTATTGACCATTTTTGCTGAGCTTTCACTTCTTTTTTGGCTTTTCCCTTTCACACGTGAGTTAATAAGTGGATTGTAAAGGGACATAATATTTATCTCATATAACAAGGTCCGTCTTGTATATAAAATTGTTAAAATATGCAAAAATAACAAAAGAAAAAAACATGACGAGAGATGACAAGATCAAAGTGAAAAGGTAGTCAATAAGTACAAAAAATATATTAAATAAACTGAAAGGATTTTTACAAAATCAGCTTGTAAAGTGAACGGATATTAACACGCGCGTGCCGGACATGCTGTTAGCAAGTAAAAGAAGAGAAAGTGGAGAAGGTGCAACACTTTGCAAAACAAAAAAAAAGACACAGAGAAAGTCGCGCACAGGATGCCGCTTGGGTGAAGCGGTGATCAGCGTGCGGCTTTTAGCAGCATTTGTGGCCATGTATTGGTTGTTGTAGGCATGCGAAACATAGAAAGAATGAAAAAAAGGCTATACAACAAGTAGTTCGATGAAAAAAGGATTTGCGGCTTTGTGTCATACGCATACAAGCCACGCTAACAGGGTATTTTGCAGGCATGTGATTGACTTTTTTATTCTATGTAGACCAAGATGACATACATATATGCACCCCTTTCTCAGCTTTTTCTTATATGCTGGATGTGATTTTGCAAATCATGTACGAAAATTGATACCCAATATGATTGCAATATTATTATCGCATATCCTTGACAGCGCGCACTGTAGCGTAGCGAGCTGGACAATCCTTTTCAACCCGTTTTACTTTTTATTGAATTTCCTTGAGGGCTGTATATGTGACAACGTGCAACATACAAAACCGCATTATAAAATATATGCCATCGAGTCGCAGAACAATAAAAAAAATTGCGAAGTCCTTTTTATAATTTTTGAATTCCTTTTAGGTCTAGTTGGCTTGGGGCTACTCAAATGGTGTAGGCGTTAAAAAAAATGTTGTAAAAATATCACGAAAAATATTCAATAAAAATATAATAATAAGCAGCAACAACCTGAAATAAAAATATGTCCTGTCACCAACGCATGACGAGAACATGCAACGCATGCGGCAGACTCACACATAACCGCAGTGGTATGCTCCGAACATGACATGTGCGAATTTTCGTCATAAACCGTTGTTTTTCTTGTTATCACACAGCTTTTCACTTTTTTTTGCCTTTTAATACTTTCTTTTGTCAATCACCACCCCTTGCCATGGGCGTTGTTATAACGATGATTGAGTTGCAAAGGCAGTTTTTTGCATATCCACAACCACAAATATCACGGCACATAGGTATGTCTGTATTTGTGCGTGACCCTTTCCGAATTTTATTTATTTTTCCCCAATTTTTTTCTTGCCACTTGTGTTTGTGTGTGTGTTTGCATTTTGTTTTTGTACGCATCCTGTGGGCAGCAACGTGTGGTTTTGCCTTTTTCCGTTCACCGCCTTCTTGCTTGTGTGCACTTGCAGTGCATTTCCAGGGGTATTTTATAGTTACTTCTTCCACTGTACCTAACGGCTTTTCAGTGTTTTCCTGTTTGCGTTAAATCGAAAATTGGCCAAATTGTGTTAAGGCACATATGCATGAAATTCAATTTAACCCTTTCTTAAGCGCACCAACACTCATTATGGATACATGTATTTTCTTCTAGGCGAAATTTTTGGTTTTGACGCCTAAATTTATGCAATGAGTTTCAATTTTTATTGCAAATCGCCAATAATGTGATTTAGTTTATGCATAGTAATGGAAAGATTTTGAAGTGTTGATGGGATTTCAACCAAATAGCAGCATAAATAAATATTTTGAAATGAAAGGACTGGTGGAGAGTAAAATTTTGAATGAAAACAGTTCACCACACAATTATAGTGCTGTGGCGCTCCCTTTACTATAGCTTAAGAATTTCAATAATAAATATCGCCTCGTTCCCAGTCACTCACCAAAGACGTGAAGATCATATGGTTCTTAGCTAACCTAAAACAACTTTAACTTTCCTAAGTATCAGCTACTTTTCAGATAGAACCAAATAAACCGAAATTCAGTTGGTTACTGGACAATCTCAAAAGTTCTTGGGTATAATTCATGGGCGTCATATTTAACGTCTGAAATCAAGGCGTGGCGAAAGTCTAGCCAATAGCGTCTAAGGATATCATAGAGCTAAATAGTACCTGGTTCTCTGACAGTTGCAAAAAACCCGAAAATCACCTGGTTCCTAGGCAGTTCAGTTAACAGTCAGTTCAAATAACTCAAGCATCACAAACTCTCCGATAGGGAAGATGTTCCACTTGTTCATATATTTTGTACTTTTACTATGAGTTGCATATTTAAAACCAAACTTAAAATATTGCTTGCAAAAATCTAAGTAAAGATAGAAAGAAAAGAAGTGCATACTCCACGACATAAGTGGGGTTCGATGACAATCAATGGTTTTTGGTCTGCTAGTCGCACAAAGTGGCTCTCCTCACATATGTACATCTGCATACACATGTACATATAACAAGTTCATATGTATGTTTTCAGTATTCAAACACTGAAGCAGCACTTTGAAATGACCAAGTGTCGGATCGAGCACAATGCAGCGCAAATGTATATTTGTGCTTGTAATCACAGCGTCTGTGCGCTGTCCATTGTGGCCATGGCTCATAAAGGATTCAAATGTTGTATGACTAACACGACGGAAAGCAGATGCCTCCGACTTCCCTGCTGCTTTTGAAGCTGAACCAACAACAATAGTATTTTTTATTTTATAATATTTATTTATACACTTTTATTTGTAAGAGTTAACTAATAAATCACTACGTGAAGTAGGTACATACAAACTTTATAATTATAATTTCTTGATTTGCTAATTATTCACTTTTAATTAAAGGTACCTAATTTAAAGTACATATTGAACTGAAATCACAATTTTATTTTAAGTACACAATTTTAATTATTAAAATTCCTTTCTTCGGACTTTCTGTTCAGCAAAAGTGTTATTGACATCATCAAAGTTCAAATTTCGGGCCATAGAATTTTCGATGGATAGAATAGCCAAATTGCTTAACCTTTCTTGTCCCATAGAATTTCTTAAATAAGTTTTTATCAATTTCAGTTTTGAAAATGATCGCTCGGCACTAGCCGTAGTTACAGGAATGGTGAGAAATAACAGAAATGCAGTGCACACTTCAGGAAAGCTTGAAGATATAAAATGATTCTTTGTTATTAATAAGACGACCTTTCTATTTCGTGTTTAAAAGAGGATCGAAAACTGAGAATTTCTTTGGAAAACGACATAGATATATCTTTTTTATATAAATGGACAAATGCTAAAGCCTTTTCCAATAAATCAGTATCATTCAAGTTTTGCAAAGTGGCAGGCTGCAAGACACTAAAATTGGAAACAATTTCAATCATTCCAAGGAAACGCGATCTAAGTTGATTAATGATGATGTCTAATACACGATAGAATACGTTCACTTTAAACAAGCTTTCAGGATCTTGGAGACGTTCATCCTCACAAATTTCATCAAAATGACGTTTCACTTTTCTCTGACGAGTTTTAGGAAATTCAGGGTTTATAGACCATTTAACTGCAATACTATTTGCTTCCGTTTTTAAATCTTCAAATTCATGTCGATACTTTTCAAGTTCTTCTAGACAGACTTGCAAACGCTTTGAAGCATTTGAAAGATCGACGGCTTTAGATTGAAGTGCTTTAGAAGCCGCGTCTATGGTTTGTAAGACTTTGCAATGGAAAACCAGCAACATAATAAAATTGTAGTTCTCTACCTTCTTCTTTAGCAAGATAGCTTCATTTCTCTCATCTGATTTGGAATTTGATAAAATGGTTTTTGTTAGCGCTTTTTGAACATCAACAAATCGAACCTTTAAAGCAAACATGGCATCAAAGCGTCCTGCCCATCAAGTTGGATTCATTGTTTTTAATGTTACTGAATTTGATGATATAACGGTTTCTCCTTTTTTGTTGTCAGATATAAAACTAGATAATATATTCCATCGTCTAATACTATGGCCAAAAAAATTATAAATTTGTTGCACAGTTTCGAATAATGTTTGTATTTCTATGACCTCTTTTACTGCATCATTTACTACCAAGTTTAAATTATGAGCAGCACAATGGACATACACTGCATTTGGCTCTATATCTCTTATGAGTTTTTGAATTCCGCCATAAGTACCTTTCATAGTATTAGCTCCATCGTACCCTTGTCCACGGCACTTATTCAGAGAAATACTTTTGCCATTTATGGATTTTATTATCTGCTTGGACATTGCTAAGGCAGTTTGATCCTCATGAAATCTTAAAAATGACTCTTTAATTACGAGAGCCTTTGGAGTTCCATTTTCATCTTTCTCGATTACACAGTAACGGTAAAGTTCACACAATTGATCTGTTTTGGAAATATCTTGAGTAGTATCAAACAAAATGGAATAAAACGGCGCGGTGACTATTTCATTTACCAGGGCATTTTCCACTTTTTGAACCAGAACAGCAATGAGGTCATTTTGTATTTTTGGACTTAAGTATTTAATCTGGTCCTTAGGTTTGCTTAGCAACTCTTGTAAAATAGGTTCGTATTTGGCTAATAACTCAACAATACTCAAAAAATTTCCTTTTGGACCAGAATCGTTGCCATATACCGTTTCTTTATGACCACGAAAAGCTAAATTACAGATTGAAAGTATCAGAGTAACATCAAGAAGTCTAGTGAGTACCTGGCGCCAAAAAAAATTTTCTCTCTTGATAATGGACTCTTGCTCTTCATCTAGTGTTCCATGTAACTGCCACTGTCGATGTACAAAACATGAATGCAAATGTTCTTTCGATGTCTCATGTCTTTCTATGGCTTCCACAATATGTTTCCAATCATCATTGCCTTCCATTCAAATATTTTGTATATTTTTAGACGCCCTATTTGCGAATAACCAACATGGTGCACAATATGCTTTTTGAAGCAATAGAGAATAGGACAGCCATGTACGTTCTAACTTTACGCCAGATTTAGAAACAGTGTAATAATATTTATCTAAGAAAGATCTATTGTTACTATCCCTTAACAAGGGGCCTTTTGGTTTACAGTTGTGGTTGCTCTGAATATAAATATTCACTGTTATCGGGCCCTGCGATATTGCCACTTCTTCTTGTATACTATCTTGATTATTAAAGTACTGACTTATTTTAGGCAACTTTTTATTTTGTTCTTCAGACTCCTTCTTTCGCTTTCGTTTTTCGCTTCCACTCTTATACTTTCTATAAAAAAACCTAAAAATTTTTTTAATAATAATATAGATTTTATTTATTTAAAAATCTACTTAATTGCTAACAAATGCCAAAAAAGCGACCGTAAAAATGTTTATAACGAAAGTCCACCGATTGTTCAAAGTTCAATTCAAGTGTCAAATTTTGTAAGTTTTGAAAGAACGATGAACATAGGTACCGAAATAGTTTTGGTGGTTACGAATGTCAAAATAGTGAATTGATTTTGAAATGCGCGATGAGAATCATTATTTTAAATAATAATTTCGTAACTTGTGATTTCAAACTTTACTACCGATACCTACCGACGATGTAAATGATTAATTTTATGGGTAGATTAAAAATTAAAATAATTGTAATAGTATAAATTAATTTAAATATTAGAATAAAATTCTTACCCAGTAGACATTGTCAACCTATTTTCACAATTAACTAATTAAATATATCTTCACTTGCAACAAACAACCATATCTTACAACAATAAACTGCTAATTGCTTGGTGAGTTCTTGCGTAATACAATAGTGGAGTTTTTCATATATACAAACTCGAATCGGGGATTCCCCAAGCATCAGCAAGTATTACCAACATAAATTTTAAGCAGTGTTGCCGTTTGAGAAAGAAAAAAATACACCAAACTCATTTCAAAATTGCGCTAAATTTTAGCTGTGCATTTTTAATGGCAATAAGAGAAGATGTGCTTTTATGTGAATTTATTTAACCATTATTACATTTATCAAAATCAACTAAATTAAATAACTGAATATCTTTCTGGTCATCATTACGTTCGGGTGCGATTGGTGTGCCTTCACCAGATGCCGTTTCTTTTTTTACAGTTTTAGTCATTTTCTTCAAACCGTGTTCAGGCAACATAAAAGTGTGGCAATTTTTCTTAAGAACTTTCAACTGATGACGTATCATTATAATTGAACTCTGTTAGTAAGATCAGAGACAGTCATAACATAACACTTTAATGTAAAAAAGAGACAAAATATTAAACGCATCAATAACATTGTTGTCGGCGAATACTAAACCCTTTGGGGAATTCCCAGCTCGTTATTTTCCTAACGTTTTACGGCTCTGACAATTAACTTATTGGCTTAAATTTACGATCGTCAATAATTTTTACGATTTTCTACTAGATTCCGAAAAATATTTGTTAGCGCATTGTATTGAGAAAAAAAGCGCTGAAGAGTCTAGAATTGCGCTATCTAGCGCGAAATGCGCTTAAACGGCAACACTGATTTTAATGGCGGCAATATACCTAGTCTCAGCGAGACACCCTGAGACATGCCCAGTGAATATAAATATAAACCAATAAACAAATTTTTGAGGTATGTTTGTCCACACATGTTTCCGAAATTATTACGAGTAATTGGATTTTGACCATTCTTTCTAAAACTGGGTTAAATTTTTTTTTACTAATGCATTGAAAGTTTAATACCTAGGTATATTTTTTTTAGCTATGTATGCAACTAAGAAGGTAACAAATAAATTAAAGACAAAACTTTTTTTTACTTAAGTAATGTGTATGTATAATAATAAATGTTGGGAATTGAGATTTCCTCTGACCGGGGGCCCCTTCGGGCTGGGGGCCCGTGGCATTTTGCCGACTTGCCACCCTGTAGTTACGCCACTGGCCATGGCTCATAAAGGATTCAAATGTTGTATGACTAACACGACGGAAAGCAGATGCAGTACCGACGTAGCTGCTGCTTTCGAATGCTGAAAAGTGAGATAGAGGAATATCATACTCCACCACCAACAACAACTGCCACCTTTATGCACTTGTAGCTACCAAACTCGCTCATCACCTCCCTACGCTAAGTTTTTGCTGCCATCGAGTCAACGACTGAAGTGGACTTATACTAATCTGAAATAAATGAAGAGTCTCAACCACATACCACACAAGTGGACACATGCATCTAGGTACACATAGGGGTTTGGAGATAGGTGTAGCTACTTAAGGTCTGATTGATACAAGTAGCGGTGAGCTTTGGTTTGAAAATATACCAGTAAAGATTTCGGTAAGGGGTAAAGAAAATATCGCAGCATACATAGAAGAATTCGTGTGTGAGTACAGATTTTCAGAAACTCAGATCAGGTGGATGAGATATTTTTATAGTTTCACTGGCTTTTACTAAGGTGGTATTTCTTATGATGGTATAAGGTTCATATACAAAAATAAGGTTAGTTAACTGGACCGCGTGAAGTCTCAGAGTTATATGTAATAGAAATTGATTTATTGAGAACTTTGTTGAGAATTGAAAGTGCTCTTGGGAGAATGTATTAAATAATCATTCTAAGTAAAAATTCCTTTGTGATCCTAAGAAAGGATTTAACTGGGTTTTTGACAAAAGAAGAGAGAGAAAGAGATAAAGAGAGGGATAATCTCCTTATAGTATCAATTAGAGATAGAGATAGGGTAGGTGCAAAAAGAAAGAGAGAGAGATAGAGAGAAAGTGCCGGAGAGAGATTGGGATATGTTAGAGACAAAGATAAAAAGAGAGATGAGATCTGAGGTGATCTTTATATATAAATTCTAACTCAAATGTTTGTCCTCTCTCTATTTTTTTCGGAAATTTCAGGTTAGTTATGGCTGTAGTGAATAAACTTTATATCTTTAAGGCTAATTTTCGAAATAAAAATAAATTTTTACGAGAACTCGATATAAATTGTTTTGAAATCCAACACTAAAACATTATTAATTAAGCTACTATACTTAATTAGATTACGATCTGAAACTGAAATTTTGACCATAAAATTTTTTGGGATCATTTCCTAATCCTCAACAATTTAAACAGAATTTTTTACTGAGATTACTATTAATTTTAGAATTTGTAATGATTATATATGAGTTATTAATTATGAAGACAAAACTTTGAATACTATATTTGTGGTTCTGGAAGGTAATTTTTTGTCACACAGTTAGTCTTAAGACCTTCTAGGAAACCATTTTGGTATGAATCAATATGTGAATAAGAATATTCATGCATATAAACCCTCTATATATGTATGCTTTCCAGTGCTACTCTTAAGCATATGCGTACTCCACCGCCTCCAAAACTGTTGTCAAACAACAGATTCTCTAATAATCGAAATGGAATTAAATTAAAACTGCAAGTCACTATTTAAAATGTTAGTTCCACTTCTCCCTCAAACTAAAGCAATCAGTGTTAATGCAATTAAAACACAAAACAACAAAATGAAAACCAGCAATTGCATCAAATCAAACTAAAAGCTAAATCGAATTTACCGAATTTGCGGAATTTTCACACGACCAACAATTGAAAAGTGCATAAATAAATAAACGCAATGAACAGATGGACACAACTCGAAACTAAATCGTATGTAAATAAATAAAATAGCACGTAGATGAGCAAATGCAAATGTGAATGTATACAAACTGCACAAACGTAGGTACAAAAGGACAGCGACAAATACAAAAGTGTGCGCAAAATTGCGAGCAGCAGATGTAACGCTTCAGTAATTTCGATTCTATATAAAATTAAATTCCAAACAGCAACTAATTTATTGGCAGAGCAATCACATTATGTGGTGGTAGTGGTGAGAGCGTGATTTGTAAAAGCTTTATATAGACAAAGGCAGCTATTTTAAGCGACAAAAGAGTATTGGAATAAGATGAGGTGAGGTGAAGTAAGTACAGATGACAGTTAGTGTTGCTTTACATTAATTATACTATGACAAACTATATTTTACAACCCTGAGTTTAATATGTCTGTATGCAAAAATAACAAAAAATATATAAAATTTGCATATAAAGACTCAACAAAAAGGCGGCATATATGATGGGACCTTTAGAATACATGAAACCTAACCATTTGAACTATCAAACCTGTTGAAAAATGTTCAAAAATGTACGAAATGCAATGATCTGCCTTGTAGGTATAGTCTTCATAGCTATAAAAAGTACTCTGTCTTCGTGAAATTAGACACAAAGAAGTGCTTACTTTTTCGAACATTCCATTGTATTAAACTTCAAATTCTGATCAATTTGACTATTGAGCATTTTTAAAACAATGCCTCTTTATATTAAATGAGCTTCAACTAACACTTCAATATTCAGTATTAATGCATGCGCAAGTAACTGTAATTTAAAAGCTTATTGCCAATTTTTGTTCTTTTCTAAATTCGTTTTATTCGCACTGGTAACGACTTTACTCGATTCTTTCGTAAATTTTTTTTTGTAAGGTGAACTATCAGCAAAGCATACGACCTCATTCATTGCCCATAAATACTTTTAGTGAATTATTTTTCCAATCAGTACAAAAACTGCTTAGGGTACACCACGACGTATGAGAAACGTAAAGTTTGATATTGTCACTCAAACTTGGAATAGTATTTTTGATAAAGCAAAATGATTTTTCTATATGAAAATTAATCACTTGTAAAGGAATTTTAATTTCGCACGAACGTAGAGCAGCCTTACTTGCTTCACTTGTTTTGGTTATTGTGATGCGATTTCTTGGAAGCAATTCATGGAACAATTCTTATAAATGTAAAATTTTTCGAAATAAAACCACCAGAAGAGTAAAAATTGCTTTCAAGTACCTATTCTACAAAAAATGAAATTTAACTCCAGTCTTTCATTGTTGAAAATATCGCCACACCCCTCTCCCTATCCATAAAAGAGCCACCGTTTATGATAACAGCTATTAAATTTCCATGCATACTATAATATTTTCCATATACACCAGTAAACATCTCTATAAGTACGTTGAATGTAAATATTAACGTTGTTTACATTGTTCAAATATTTTCTTTAAGCGGTACTCCATTAAATCCGGCTTTTCAATGTCGCTATCAACTGTTGTTATTAAAGGTATTACGCTGATTTCATTGTAACCACAACCAGAAGACAAACAGGCTTACGTGTCCACGTCATAAAGACACGAACACATATAAAGTCCAACACCCAACAACAGACACATGTATATTAAAACGTATCAGCACTTACATAAGAGTCTGCTATTGAGTGCCTGCGGCTAAATGCACTGCACCTACTACCACTGGCAGCTGACATACCTCAGACAAACAATCGCCACTTACAAAAAGCAACCCATTGTCCATACTCGTTCACTCATTATTAATCCGCTGTGATTGGCAGCATTCGAATTGAAATGAACAAACGACAACTGAGCAACTGAACAGGCGTTTCATGTGGATATTGGGTGCTTTGGACTGTGGGGAGGGAGCTTTCAGTGGTTTGGGTGCAATACAATTGGCGCCGATCTCGTCATGTGTCGACAAAGTATTGTAAGTTTAAGTATAGTTATGTGCAATTGCATATAAAAAGCACAAATGTAACAGTATTTCGGGAATTCTTGAATGTATCTAGCTTGCTGTTTTTTGAGTGTAAACGAGTACTATGGTTCAGATTACACTTTGCCTGCTGAGTTGAGCCATTAATAGCATCTCTTTATAAAGGAATTATGTGTCAGGGTAGTTTTTGGATTTTTATCTTAAATTTCTTAAACCTCTCTGTAGGTTCGAAGTATTACCGAATCTGTTTTAAATTCGTTAATTCTCCTCTTAATCTTCAGAGTACCACCAAGACACTATGTGTTAGAATGTTCATCCTTTTGATGTAGTTCAACAGATTAAGCTCGCAGAAACTTCAAAAATATAAGAAAATACTAAATGGACTTGAATGAACTGCTCTAAATATGCGACAGTAATTACTTTCTGTTGGTTAAATAATGCTGAAATATATTGTGGATCCACTTAGGATTCCACGCTCTAAGTTGAGCTTCGCAAGAAATTACAAATATATAATTTTCTGGAAGACATGTTAAAAGCTTTGCAGATGAAAGAACATTCTTGGTTTTTGCTACTTAACGAAGGTTTAACTTTAGTTTAAAAAAACTGAAGGCTCATAGAGTCAAGCCATCCTGAAAGACTTATTAACGGGGTAAGATGTCGTAACCGTGTGATACATTGCTTAATTTTCTATAAAAATGTTATTGTCTACTGCTTTGGGATAACTGAAATCTTAACTACCAAAATAAATATTTTTTTATGTTTAAAAATTTAATTAAGGAACTTTGGTATCAGCAGGATAGACCGTGCCCGAGCAAGTTTATCGGCTAAAAGATTGATTGAGAGTTTATAAAGACTTTTTCATGACAGCCCTACTCTATGATTTAAAACAATTCCATCTTTTCTGTAGGATCTCGCATATGATAAATATTACGTAAGCAACCCATAGAGCCAGCAAGAGCTCTAGCGTACATTAAACCATATATGGGATATCCCTGAAATTTTCTTCTTTTTTTGAAAAAACTGAAAGAAAAAGTTGGAATTATTTGTCGAACGAATCAGGATGTACTACCGAAGGTATCCCACAAAATTATTAAAAAAATTCTTAATTTCTTTCCTAATCGTAACATATTGTTTTTGTGATGAATATTAATGAACTTAAAATTAGTTATATGAAAGTTTTTGTATAATATTTTTCAGGATTGGAGTGTCTTTTAATAATCTCTCTGACATTTAGCACAATTTCATCTGTTCCCTTCACAATTTCTAATAATATGTATATTTTTTGCGTATTAATTTCCTTTGGAGTATGATTTTGAACCATTGTATGGTTCCCATATACTTGAATTTGTTTTAACCACTGTAGTTTCAGTTCATTACCTCGCAATTACTCTGATTTTAATGCTAAATTTGCCACAAAAAAATCTAAAATAATTAAAATAAATGCAGCCATTACTCCATTACCTACCATTAGTGTTGATTAGTAGCTTAAAAAGCCACTAACATAAAAAGCCGATTAGAATACAATTCCATGACAACAAAGTGAAGCCACAAGTAATTAAAAATTGCACTAATTTTCTAATTGAAAAAAAATTTGGCATTGATTAAACCGAATTGCAAGCAAATCAAGCACACTGAAGCACAGATTTAAGCCACAAAAATAAACAGCAAATGAAACCCACACAATCGACAGGAAGGATTCAGCCACTCAGACCAAAGCGCCACCAGTGGGGGCCACCGAAAAGGTGGAAATGGTAAGCCAACAACTGAGTATGGCGACAAATTAAGGGTATTAATGCATTACAACAACAAACTATACACTCATGTGCGCAAAAAGTGAATGGCAATTCATCATAACAAATAAATACCAACAGATTGTCACACAATTAAAATGCTGATGATACAAAACGCCGGCGAAGGACGATTAAGTGAAACGCGCCGCAAAAGGACAAATAAGCAGACAAACGGTGGCGAATTTACAGTTATATACATACATATGTATACATATGTATATATATAATATAGAACCACACTGTTGCAATGCGCGCCTGGACGCACTGCCACAGCCGGTGTTCGTCCTGCCAAAAGGACATTGCCGCAACACATGCGTTCATATCGCGCTGTTCGGCCAAAAAGTCAGCGCGAAAAGTTGATTCGAAAATAATTTTTCATTAAATGCGCTGCAAATCAAATGAAAATCCTGAAATCCTGTGTAATCCGCACGCCAAATGCATGCACAAGGACATGGCGCAAAACACACAAAAACAATGATATGTTTGTTGGCAAGTATGTATGTGTTGCATGCAGCATGTTGTGCCAGTATTGGCTGCGTGTGAATTAATTCCATTTGGTCATTGTTTGTGTTGCATAATTAAAAACGTAACAATCTGTGGCAAGCTACCAATTTGGTTGCATGATTATATACAGTATATGTATTATGCACATATACACATTTATGTGTTTATAACTTTAAACGCAATTTTTTTTTGTTCTTTGAAATCGTCAATGGAACCACCGCAGCAAACGAATTTTACTGTAGAACGGAACTGAATTGTTGCTTAAAATATTTAAACAAAATGTCATTCATAGTTTGTCGTTGGTATCCAGGCCTTATTATTTTAAACACTTAATACATTAAATAATTGAAAATATATAGTAAATATATCAAATGAAAATTTTTAAAAGTATCGCCAATTTTGAAATATTATAACTATTTTGTAAATTTCAAAATAGGTGGAAACACCATGGATAAAAAATAATTTAAATTATAATTATTTATATTTATTGCTAATTTTCAAAAATTATAACCATTTTGTAAATTTCGAAACAGGTGGCAACACCATAAATCTGAAATAATTTAAATTATAATTTTTGAAATTGATGGTTGATTTTCAAAAATTATAACTATTTGTAAATTTAAAAACAGGTGGCAACACCATAAAACTATAATATATGAAATAAAAAATTCTTTGAAATTGTTGCCAATTTACGAAAATATTGTTATTAGAAAATTTCAAAACATGTGGCAACACTACAAAAATATTATCAAATTAAATTTATTTAAAATTATTGTGAATGTTGGAAAATAGTACTACTTTTTAAATTTCAAAGCAGGTGGCAACTTCCAAAAGGTAATATTTTAAGTTCCTTCTTCATTTTCAGATAATATGTATATATTTTAATATTCAGTAAGCGTGGAAACTCTGCTTAAAAAAGGGTACTTAATTTCCTTTAAAGAATTAATTAGTTTAAACAAAAAGTCGGTATCAATTCCCTTTTTGAGACGCTTGAGTATATATTTGACAATAGGAGGCACTTAAGTGAAATAATACTTTTCTAAAAAGCCTAAATGTCTTTCTTTGGATATCCATTTATTTGTTACTAAGGTTATTGCTAAATTCCAATATTCATTTTCTTTACCTCTTTTGACACAGATTTAAAAGTTTGACGAAGGCTCACGTGGTCTATATAGGTTGGTTGTTTGCCGGAAGCACTTTAGCTTCAGGCACGTTATTACTCGTATTGTACCTTGTAACGCCTCCAAGCCTGGCTGAAAAGTTTCCCATTTCGTCGGTCTAATAAGCAATCTGCTAGAAAGCATTTCTTTGAAGTCCTTTCAAACCCTCAACTGAAAATTAAGATTAGTTGTCACAGAATTTCATTAGACGTCTTTTGTTCCTAGATTCTACTGCTTTAACAGGCAGATGTAATAACTGGTTCAATATGTGCCACAATGCCACTCAATCAAAGAGGTCTCAATATGTAGTAGATACAGGTATTGAGTGGTGTTTTGTTTTAACGTGATTTCGAAAAGGCAAGTGACAACTGGTGTCCTCATTACAAGAAATTGTATTTCTAAACTCGAAAAAAATGCTTTGAGAATCATTGGTTCTCAATTGTAAAAGAATGTCATTGAATCACTAACTAGGAAATTTTACTAATCGTTTTATTGAACACAGATTATTTCAACTGAAAGGACTTTACTTACAAATTATAAAGTGTTATTTTTAAACTTTTTTTGAAACATCACATTGTATAAAAAATAGTATCTTTGGTACTCATTGGATTTTCTTTGACAGAGCCGCAATCAAACGTTTTTTTAAAACAAAGACATTTGTAAGGGACTTTTGATCAAAATAAATATGAGAAAATCACAACCAAGGAAAAGAAAAAGAAAAGCTACAACTATTTATGGAAGGAAAAATAAAAAAAAGGATGATTTTTCTAAAGCTTCATAATAGTAGATATAGTATATGGGAACAATTTTGTCTCTCAATTACCTTGAGCACATAAATTTCAGTATAATTAATAAATCATTTGTTGCGACATTTTCTCTATAATCTGCTTGGTATGTGCAAATATTATGGAAAAGGGACAAGACCAGCAATAATAAATACCTATTTGTATTTCAGTAGCTGAATGTTTGTGGTAGTGGTTACATATGCCAAAGGATAAAAATCCAGCTGGCGAAGAGTAAGCTGCTACTAAATAAGGGTATCAAAGATTTCGCACATAATTTCGGGCTTGAAAGAGAAAGGAGTTTTGAATTATTTTTGCATATGTAGCGAGAGAAACACCCAAATTTGCAATTTTTCTCGTGTTGTGTATTTATGGGTAGTTCTGTATCAGTCCTTGCCACCACATGTGAATTTGTCATGACCACCAGCGTTCTCATAAATCAATTAAGCCAGCGAATTGACAGTCTAAATACCAAATTCCTATGTTTGCGTTTACTCATTATAAGTTCATATAACCACAGCTTATGCGCCTAAAAGTATGCAAATAAGTCATTATATTTATGATGTGTAAATAATCGTCTGGCTTCGTGGTTTCATCTGGAATAATTAGCGCACATATGGTGTCAGGTGTTGGTTGGTCTATTGCTAAGTATTTTTTGATGAGTGGCTCCCTTATGGGGTAGATATTCTTGCTGTATAAAATTTTGGAAATTATTTAAGCAGTTTCTCAAATAAGTTACGCGTGGTCAGTTGTGAATATTGGTGGTTATTTTGAAGACTGAAGACTGTATTGAGTGTAAGCAGCTTAAAGATTCTGTTTTCAATATTATTTTAATACTAGGTAACCTGGGCGCCTATACTATTTTAAGTAAGAGAACTAGAGGATTTAGAAAATGACGACTAATTCTTTTTATTTTCTATATGTCGTCTTCAATATTCTTTGAAAGCAAAAAATATCTCAATTGCCCCTTCATGCTCAACTCTTCTCCCAAGCATTTAATTAAAGAATCCAACCATAAAATCGAAGCGTGTCAGACACATTAAAAAGCAAAATATTTCAATAATCTCGCAAAAGCAACGCAATCTCAAATACCACAAAACGAGTACCAGCGCTCGCCTATAATTTTGTAGAAAAAATAAAAGAAACATCCACAATTACGGCTGAAATCATCAATGAAGTGTGACAATACCATAATTTGTAGGTTTTCATTAGCAGACCGAAATAATTATGTATAAAAGCCGCATATTTTTTTAATAAAAATAATGTGAAAACAGCAAGAAATTAAAAGGCAAGCGCATGCGAAAGGGTTGAAGTGAAAGATCAAAGGCAGGAAAAGGAAAAAGAACCGAAAGTGTGTAGGTAAACAACAGCAACGGGAAAAAAGTACAGAGTGATGGGCCGGCAGATACCCAAGCAGTATTTGACTTGCGGCTTGCGTGGCGGAGGGTGTTAACTGCGAAAAGAAAGCAAAGAATTGGAATAAATGAAACGAAAATAACAATGGAAATTGCACCAAAATGACACAAAATTATGAAATAAATGAAAATGAAAAAAATCTGAAGTAATTTGTGATGAAAAGTGAGCTATGCTACTTAACCCTTTGCTGTCAGAATAAAGAAATCATGTTTTACAGGCCACATTCAGTGAAATGGAAACCAAAAATATTTGTTTGGACTTTAAGGTTTTATGAAAAGTGAAACTAATAATAAAGTTTCCAAAGTTTTCAAATTATTGAAAAATTTCGACATATTTTAAAATAATAGAAAAAAAAATTAAAAATAATTATAAATTCATTATTCAGCTATTAGAATGTTTTATTTAAAGTAATTTTATAACTAAACTCTTTTTTAGTTCCAAATGAAGTTATAATTAAATATATGAAACCGGAGCAGTTCCGCAAACATAGCAATTTTTTCTTCATCTTCATGTATGTACTACATCAAAAGTTAAGCTATAAATTTTGAAACTTTCGTGATAAAATTTTTGAAAAATGATCAAGGTCGTATCAATGAAACTGAGTAGAACTCCCGATATGATATGAAAATTGCTAAAATCGGTGAGCAATAACTCTCTTAAAAAAATGTAAGAAGAAGTTAGTGTTATTTAGTTACGATAATGGGAATGGTAGCGCCACCTTTTTGGCAGTTTTATATGTATATCTCAGCAACTGCTTGTCAGATTTAGACTGAATTTGGTGCAAAATATTGTTTTGATATTTTTCGAATACAGTTTGGGGTAGTAACCACAGTACTTCAGACTATTTCACATCAAAATAAATTAGTCAATAATTTATAAAGATGTCGGAATAAAATTAAGTTGAAGTGAACACAAAGGCAGAAAGAAAAAAAAACAACTTATAGTGATATCAACACATGACGCTTTTAAACTAAAGTTTTGATATCGAATTATTACTTTTGATCATTTTAAATGGCGGAATTTCTACAGAAAATATTGGTAAGATACCTTAGTGCAATTCAGAGTGCATTTTTTTCTTGATAATAATTCTGAGCACTGAATTAAGTCGGGTCAATACTTTCCCTAGTCATACATACCTTTTATAAGAAAATTTGTGGTATACGAGTATATTGATCTTAATGTCAAATATCTTACAAAATTAAGTGAAATAATAATTTTGTATACATTTCGAAAAAATAAACAATTATTCATCAATATTTATTTTGTGGGCTTTAAAGTAATCTCCACCAAATGAAATGAGCAAATGTTATTTTATCTCTTCGATCGACTGAAAACGGATTCCACGGAGTGGTAATTTCAGTTTGGATAAGAAATAAACATCGCACGGAGCCAAATATGGTGAATAGGTAGTTGATCGATGGTATTATTTTCATCAGTTGAAGAGTACGAATCGTCCAAAGCGAGGCATGTATTCAACGACAGTTCTACCAACTTAACCAAATACATTTTTTTGAAATTTCGTTAACTCTGAATATTTATTTTTTTCCGAATTTAGGTCATTTTGATGGCAAAATTGGCTAAGATCGTTCAACGAATTAATTCAGGCCCCTTTACTATAGATAATGGTTATCCTTATTCTTCTGGATTCTATGACAAATTATGAGCTATTGTGGAAGTAAATATTTTCTTCATCATACGATAGTTTAATGACGAAAATAAATTTAATCAAACCAGACCATGTCAGATTTCTGACTCTATGGGTGACTTTATATGTATGGCTTATACGTGTAAGTGTCAACATGTGTGATGTGATAAAATTGATTTTTTTTATTCACATACGGTCAAATAGTCCTTTATTTTTAATAAAATAATTTTCGTTTGGTTTGACTTTTCTCTCCAATGCCTTCTATATATTTAACTTCGACCCTTTAGATTTGTTTTTCGATAGATATATCGTTATTAAAGCAAGATATCTGATCCCTTTAGGTAAGATTATAAGACATATTATTATTATATCTCGCTATAAGCAATAAAATTAAGAGACGCTATATCGCAACGCGTTATGTCCATTCGGACACTGATCTTAAATTTATGGGCGTGAACTGTAATTGGTATTTGCCTAAGCTAAAGCAATAAGCAGACAAGTTTCATTTTTATTTTTGGTGTCAGTTATAAGAATAAAAAGTTATCTCTAGCAAAATATATATTCCGATATTTAAAATAATCTCACTGTTCGCTAAAAGTTAGCCTTGATATTTTTATTTGCTCAGCCGCTATCGCTGCCATTTCCACTATAATAAACAAAAGTCATAAAAGTCCTTGAACTGAAACAAAAATACTGAGAAACAGCGCATAATCATAATAAAACCGTTTGAAGGTAAACGCGTCAATGAGGTAAAGGAGTAAACGAGCGACGCTCTGCCGGAAGTTGATACTCGAGAAAAAAGTCTGAAAAAAATCATTGCCAGCGACGCCGTCGCCACCAAATAGTGAGTTGATCCACATAAATTCATAGGTATACTATGCAAAACAAAAGCAACAACTGCAATAAAAGCACTTCATTCACCATTGAAGCTGACAATATTTAATGTTGATTAAGCGCGCGACGTTTGAAGATGGTCACGTGTCCGAGCATTCCGGTCGACGGCCCAACAACGGGTGGCCACTATGCTACAAATGCCAAATGCAAGGATATGTATGTGTGTGCGTAGATTTTGTAGGGAAATAATCAAGCATATTAATGAGCCGCGATCGTGAAAGAGTTAAGCGCTAAATTAGTGGGGGTTGTCTTTATAAGATTACATTTCATTTTTTGCCACACATTCTATATGCGAGTATTTTGTGAGAGCGTCGCCGGTGTGTGTGTGATACCTTTTTCTGTGCTTAATTACTTGTATCTGATTGCACTAAATTTCATACACACAGACAGTTATACATACGTATACTTAAGATATGAATAAAAAGTTGTTTGCGTGTAATCAACATTTATACGCATTTGCCCGTCTAGCACCACTTTGATGGCTGTGACTTCTTTGTGTTCTCACGCAGTCAACTTCATCGCACAAAAAAACTAAAAACAATACTAATAAATGGACAGACGAAAAAAACAGAAAATATTTACGTAAATAGCCAACCCATCGCGTGTTTGGACATTTGCTTAAATTAGCGCCCGAAAGGGTTAACCCTCTTAACTTCATTTATTTCCTGCTAATGTGATTTATTGCTTTTTTATTGGGAAAACCCAAGAAAAGTTCTTCTGAAGTACATTTCAGATACACGATTTTAGAGTAACTAATTTTTTTAGATTTCGGATATAAATTACATATAAAGGTACAATTTTTTTTTAAACGAGTGGCAAAAGAACGCTCAGCTCGCATAAATATTCCATGTAGCTTTCATTTTAATCTTATTTTGAAGCCATATTTTGCATACTGAGCCACAATTTTCTTCTTCAACGAGACTAAAAGTTCTAAAAGCTTAAAAGCTTAAAAGCTCCGAGAGCCGATAAAATCTGAGGTGAGAGCTATCAATACTTTAATGAGACAGTTAGAAATAGTACTTAGAGATAACGATAAATTGAAAAATATATAGAAAAGTTGTAGGATAAGCTATCTAGCCAGCTATGAATAAATTTATGTGGCTTACTCTTCTAGGCAAATGTCATAAAACTTATGATATAATTAATATCATGGTTTTAAAGTCCTAAGTTTTCAGAAACAAGTCAGATATCCACCTATGAGTCCTTCATTGAACTTATAAGCACTGAGCAAATGAATGTGAAATTTTTTGACTTCTCCTGAGGTACACCCTGTAAGGCTGTAAATATATATCCTTTTGGTTATTAACATGCTAAGAAATCTTACTGAGAGAAAAAAGCTTCGTGGATTTATAGTGATCTGCCGCATCTCAGAAGCTACTTGTAATCATACTGAGCGTATTTCTTTCTTGAAAATGATAGTCATAGAATTACGTTCGGAGATGGTCTCAAAAAATTATTAGTTTTTTAAAGAAAATATTCATTGGTGTATGAATGTAATGAGAAAATACTTTAGAAATAAATGATATCGTGGATTTTTCATTTGAGAATTAATAGTTCTGTAAGATCAGGAAAAAAGTAGAGCATAATTACCTTTATTTCAACATAGAACATATACCAAGCAGTAAATAAGAACTGGCTTGGGCATCACTGTAGAGATCAACTTTTTTATTAGGGATTATTTACAAAGAGTTTATGGCTTCGGTCATATTCCTGATACTTGTAAGACTGGACTTACAGAACTATAGATCAGCGATGTTATTTCACCTTAGTCTTCCGAAAGCTAAAGGGGATGAAAAAAGTATGTAGATGTTTTCAACTCAGCTTTCTCCAAACTACTTTGACAATTAACACCTTCGAATATGCTGGCAACAGAGTATGAGTACTAATAGAACAGTACCCCGTAAGTACTATCATTGTGACGAGATAGACGTTGTTAAGGACAAGTACCATTTGGTATTTTGGTATTTGGATGAATGACTTAACTTTCATCTTGGACCAGTAGTATTACAAAGGTGCCGAAAGCTATCCAACGAGATCCATAGCTTCAACACCAGAACGCGAAGGACCAGTAAAGCACCGTATCGTTGTCAATCTGTTGAGATATTGACTTTCTTAGTAACTTATCAGCTTTGCAGTTTCCTGCAAAAAGTTTGAAAGGTAAATAAATTTAAAAATCGATTTCATATTTCAATTCATTTTTTTTTTATTTCTCCTTTCAGTTAGACTGCACTCACCGCTCTGCTACCAAGTAATCCCTTCCTCGGTCTTTTATCGCGTCACCACTAAATTAGTTTCCTTGCACATTCTTAACATTCACCTCACCACATTTGACCTCAATAATAATCTTGACAAATAAATCAAATAAAATGCTTTATTACTTCGCAAATAGTAATAATAAAAAACGCCGTAAGTTAACAGCAGAGTGTTGTTGTGTTATCCTAATCAGCAGGACACACAAAGCCTAATCTGTCACACATGTGTTTGTATTTGAAAGGCATAAAGCATAAAGACGGCAGGAAAGCAGCTTCCGTTGCTTGGTTGCTTATCTAAAATTGCAATCGAAGCAGTGAAAGGCGCATAAATGTTTTGAAAGGAAAACGGAGGAAAAGCGAGTTTGCCCTTATTAAGGAGATGGGAGAAATTTTTTTAGCAAAAATCTTCGGAGAGAGAGATGCGTGTACATATTATAAGTGATGCGAAGACTTCTGGATATTGTGTTAGATGTTTGCTTGAGAATAAAATGACTTGGAGAAGGTTAACAGAGTAAACGCTATATGATTTAAGTTGGTCGGTATACTTAAATCTTTGGACCTATTATTATTTGATTTAAGTTCTTAATTTAGACTGTCTAGTTCGCCAAAGCTTTCTAAAGATTTAACTTTGTGATGCAAACCTATTATTAGATTCAATACTTTTACAGTAAACTTATTTTTTGCATGAGATTTTTGGCTTATGGAAGTAGTGCAGTAGAGAGGTCATTTTTCTCAGTTTCGTTTTTTAGGATTTGTCGTAACCACTTAGTTTTCTTCCATTACATAGTACAGGCTTTCTAGATTCCCAACAGCAAAAGTGCAGAAAAAAGTTAAAATCATAAAAGCTCAAAAGCTCCAAGAGCAGAACTTTCTCTAATTTTTGTAAGTTAGTGAGGTATTTTTCCTTTTCATAAAACTCGCTTTCATGGTTTAAAACAGCAAAAGCTCCAGAGCCGTAGCTTTTGATCGATTTTTGAAATTCAGTGGCTTAATTAGTCCGAAAATAAAAGGAATACCTCTATAAGGACTTACTTCTTTTCCAACTGAGGTATAGATTATTCGTTAATAGCTTAGCTGTATTTTCTTACGTCTGTAAACAACTAGTTACATTAAAGTGCCATAGTCTGTGATAAAAAAAATAAAATTTCTGAGTTGATTTTTTATTTTGTTTATATCGTTTGTATCTTTTAGAAACCATCTCGTTTCTTTCCTTGAAATAAAATTGATTTTTTTTTATTTCCAACATCAAGAGAGCAGAAATTGAATAAAATCATAAAAGCTTAATTAGAGGAGCTTTCAGTAATTTTTTCTAAGTATGGCATATTTTGACTGCCATATTTGTTTCTAGACTCCTAACAGTCAAAGTGTAAAAAGAAGGTTATATCGTAGAAGCTCCAGGGTTTAAGCTTTTCGTCATTTTCGGAAGCTATTCACTGAATTAATGTTGTTTTGATCTCGGAAAGTGTTCTACTTTATTTAAAACTTCTGAAAGGTATAACGCCAAGTGAATCAAAGCTTATTTATAAAAAACTTAAAAGTATTTCCTCGAAACTATATAGGACTCGTTACAATATCGTACAATGATTTATGGTCTCTTGCGATTTCTATGGAGCTCCATTAATGAGAGTACAAACGACCAAAATTTTATACATTCCTTAGTTAATTTTTACGACTTTCCTAATGAGAAGTCATAAAGAGCTGTGGTCACATATGGAACTGCCGTTACTAAGTAGCGGTACAAATAAGGCAGAATTAGTACAATGCATCCTCTACCGCCAGCTTAAAATTTAACAAAGAACCCCGGCGGCATTCGCGAAGATTATTTGAGAGAGGGGTGAGTTGAAAACTTCGAAATATGTAAAAAAACATAGAAAAGCAAACTATTATCGAACATAAACTTAATCCTCACGCATCAAAAAGGACAATGGCAAGCGTGACGACCAGCTGAAAATAAAACCGAATAAATATTTCTGCACAAATAATGACAAATATATTATTATAACTGTCAAGCAACCGTGCAACCGAACTGCCAATTTGTCATCAGATATTTTACGCGCAAGAGAAATTGGCAAAATGCAGAAAAAAAATATTTTCAAAGAAAAAAATATTTCCGAAATAAAAAAAATTGTGGCAGGTAGTTTTTTACAGTTCATTATTTTTTCGCCCCGTCGGGTTGGCGTTGGCAACGCACAAAAGTATGCTATGGGTATTAAATATGTGTGCTCATATGTCTCTTGTATTTGTGTTGTGCGGTAGTCCGCAATTTATTGTAGTTTTAACTTCTTGACTGGCGTCGGCATGGACACACGTGTGTTGTGGATGCCACATATGCTCAGATGTGCTTAAGATTACGCGATTGCAATTGTAAGCTTGCGCGTGTGTGCTAATACTCAACTCATATGTGAGAAATCGTGCTTCTCCGGTCATGTCCAGTTGCCAGGACCAACCGCTTCAGCTTTTATTTCGTTTGACTCTTTGTAATCTGATCGCATGTCCATTGCATACACGCACTCAAGCGCACACACACAAACCCACACAGATGCATGGTCACGCATAGACATGTGAGCATATTTTTCTTAAATTATGATTAAGTTTTTCGTTCTTTTTTTGTGCCCTTTCGCAAGGATTTATGACAATGAAAAGTCATTGTAAAATGCGCTACGTGTGTTTGGTTTTGAAAGTTTTCATTTAATTTTGGTAGGCTTTTTATGCTTTGGCCGCATTTCGTGTCGTTATCTGATATTTTTTCATTTTTGCTGCCCATTGGTTTAGCTCCGTGTGTGGCGTCTGTTTATGAGCGTATCATTATTTTCGACTTTTGATTGATGTGTTTGCCCATTTGAGTTGAGGGCGGGGGTCAGTTCACTTGCGATATTTTAAACTGCACTTTTAAGTCCACCCACTCATCCATCAACCAAATAAATAAGTGGGCTTTCAGTTGTGCTCAATTTAAGATTTGTAACTTGATAAAGTTTCGATGGTACGCATAAGAGGTGCTCCATTTTGAGGTTCAATACTTTTTTTTTAAGAAAAAACAGAAACTTTAAATTTAATGGGGAATATTTATTGCCATTCGAAGGAACATTCTTTGGCATTTATTTGTCGAAGATTATTTCTTTCAAATGTTGACCGCGTCTACGTCTCAGCTGATCCGACCTGTGAGTCCAATTTTCGAAGACTCGTTCGAGCGTTATCTGCTCACCGAAGTGTTGATTCGATATGTGGGAAGTGGCGCCGCCTTGTTGGAGCCAAATGTCGCCAAGATCAAGAGTTTCACTGGCATCTTGCATTTCATTGGATGATTAGGCTTTAGACGGGCTCGGCATGCGCTGGTTAGATATTAGCAACTGTATTATTGCAAGGTCCTTCTGGCCAAAATGAAAACTAAAATTACTTGGATCTCACACTTTTAGATATCCAGATGAAATCAAACTGAGGTTGAACGCTGTTTTCTGTGACCCTTTTCTTTCGATGTGATGTTTGGTTTTGTATTCGATCGGTTTTTGGTGAGCCACGCCCATATGCTTGTAGAAATAACGCGAATTCATATTAGCATACTGCCAACAGATAGGCCATTGTCAGTCATATTTTAGATAAAGTTATGGATATCAGAAGGCTGTCGGCGCGATAGGTGCCATATTTACTAATAGCGAACAACAAGCGAACCGTAAGAATACTTCGCAGCAGAGTTTGCTGCTGTTTAATCGCAAATTTATAAGCGTTTCATATCTATCGATGAATACTTCTTCGCATCTAAGACAAAAGTATAGCCTAACTGTGAGATTCACAGGATGAACTTACTCCAAAGAAGCCAAATACTGTTCTATGGGTTAAAAAAGGAAATATTCACTTTGCTTTCAGGGATTCACAAAATCTGATCGGCATCAACTAAGTCTGGAAATGCCATTAGTGTTACTTTTTGTTTATTAACTTGCAAAATGTTACCCGGAGAGCAAAAATGTGTGTTAAATGATGAGGTTACTGTATCATAGAACTACTTTGCAGACCGAAATCTAGCAAAAACCAGAATTCCCAAAGCTCGTATGATAAATTTTAAAACAACAGGGAGTGAAACATAAGAATTTGTGATATTGTGAAAAACCATTGTGAACAAAGTATGGGGCTAAAAACCCTTTCTGAGTTGAACTTGTTCCATGTTGAAAGAATTATTTATTAGAGAAGTTTGCATGGCACAGTCTGTTAAACAAATAAACTTTATGCTGAGATCTATCTTTTTTAAAAGTGTCTCGAATTTCAAACTTTTCGATAAAACTTTTGAATTTTTGTCTTTTAAAAGGCGATCATTACCGCTTCATTACAGCTAACTATCTTTAGAAAGAGTATTCCTTTAAGGTTTGAGAACAAGAAAATATTACAGGGGACTCAATTCAATTAATAAATTATTGCAATCGGGCCTAAAATTCTGCTACGTGTAAGGTGAACGTCCCTTGATTGCCCGACAAGTGGACTGGCAAAAGAAAATCGCTGAGTTGCTCTTCTCATACCAGAAGTATGCCACGACTATTTTATTGTCAGTGGCTGGCTCTATAGGTATTGCGTTTTGGATATCGAGAGCTTGAAACAAATATCTCTTCCATTTTACATCCATCGGATTGCTAAGGTACTCCTTTTCGACTGTTAATTGCGTATTCATCTACAACCAACCATATCTTACTAAATTATATTACTGTAGCACTCAATTGAAACCTCAATTGTCATCAATTGTTGAGAACATTTTGAAACAACAAATTGTAATTATGCAACATTTGTTTGCTGGTAATTTGTCTGGGTTGGGTATTGAAGCTAATTTGTTAATACGCCTGAATTTTTAAAACCTCTTCAAATTCGGCTTATTAACACAGAATTAACCCTTATATAATACTCAAATATATTCATGCATATACAAAAGTATATTTTTATTGTGCGATGCACATTTTTCTTCCCACACTGCGGCGATTGATATGACAAATTGCACCGCAAATGGGGGTAGCTTGTATATATTCTCAACATTTCAGAATTTTTCGAGCTCAATTGCTCTTCAAAAATGCATTTACATGCAATTAGGTATGCAAATTAGCCATGAGTAAAATTTAAAATTTGACAATGAGCAGCAATTGACGGACGTGTGTCAAAAAAATTGTTGATAAGTATCAAACATTTTTGAGAAATATGCAAATAAAAGTGGTTATGCAAGATTTTTAATTCGTGGCAATGTGCATTTAATGCATTCGAGCAAATAAATTGTTTAAATTTTAATAATTTTTTTTCGAATAAAAATAATTGATTGTAGTAGGAAACAGTTTTTGGTACTAAATTCAGTTTGGGCTTAACGAAAATTCAAAATTTTTAATTGATATTACATATTATTGTTTAAGTTTTTTTTCTAAATTTCGTCAATTTTGCTCTTATTGCTTAGCTCAATTATTTTTTTAATTGATCCTCTTCAATTTCATACATTTTTACATGATTCCGAAATAACTAAACACACAATAGGTGTCACCTGATACTTTTTTCTCAATAACAAGAGATGCAATGAACTCGAAAAATGTGCAACAATTAACCAGTACCTTTTCTCATCACTTTACAATACCTTCAAATCGAAAATTCATATAATCCTTTAAGCAAACATGTCAGTTAGTTGATTTATTTGCTTAAACTACAACAATACCAATGGATTGCACTGCCTGCCACAAGTAATTGAATTGATTTAAAAGATCAGACTCCGACAGATTGAAACCCGCCGATAGGCCTAGTAGACTACAACAAATCATAATTTTCAACATCGCGATTGTCGAATTACTTATCTGTTGGACAAGATCAGCGGCGACTGCTCAAATAAAGGGAGACCACTTGTATGTGGCATCTGCTTGAGTCAAGCGTTGCTCGACCTTTTCACTTGCTGAAGAAAAAAGTGGTTAAGCATAATGAAATAACAATAAAGTAAATAAATGCTGAAAGGTAAATATTGCTGCCTAAATCAATAAATTCCTGCGCAATTAGCGGAAAGACCGCTAACAACCTTTTAAAAAAATCATAAATAGATGAGTGTGTATGTAGTTGAAAATTTAATTGGGGGTAATGCCCTTTGTGTTACAAAGGATCACTTGTTGTAGCTGCTTTTTGAAAAATGCAAGAGCGTTAATTGTCTGTGTAGGTATAGTTATTAGAAGAATCCTTATAGTCAATAAAAAAAACTGCTACAAATTTGTATAAATTATTTTAGTGAGAGATTATATTAAAATACTTTCATAGATAGATTAATTTTTTCATTGCTATCTTTTGACATAGTTGGTTTTTTGCATTAAAAACTCTCATTAAAAACTTTTTTAGATGTTTCTCGGACGGATATTTCCCTTGTTGTTATTTGATAAATTATGGTTCCACAAGTTTTAGAATATATTCGCAATCTTTTTTCAAGCCTAAAATTCACTTGAAGGAATAAAATCGCTCTTTATGGTCACCGAGGTAAGAAACTTTACACACAATCCATTTAAAAATTGTTAATAGGACAAATAAATGCATAAATCGAATTGTCAGACCGAAACGATGCAACATCCTAATATTCATGGAAAAGTATATAAGACTTTTTTATGGACGGTACAATTTCTTAGTGCAGTATGCGACGGTGAGTTATCGTGGTTCAAAAACCAAAAGTTGTCGGCCTATAATTCCGGTCTATTTTTGGGAATAGCTTCGCGTGAACGATACGTAACACTCAAATAGTACTATACATCGTGTTGAAAGCTTGGCGGTTGAATGAATTCGTTTGACCTTCTTTGATGTGATTTTTTTGGATTCGACACCTTTGGTCGATTGATTGTCTGCTTCCAAGTCGTAAGTGTAAACACGTTTCAAAGCATTGCTTCATTGTTTGTTAAAAAATTTAATGATTTAGGAACTAATAAAACAAGAAAAACGTTAACTTCGTTTACACCGCAGCAATAATACCTTACACAACACTAAGAATTCCTTACAATTACATGATTTCGATCGTTCATTTTGTATGGCAGCTATGTTATATGCTATAGTGATTCGATCTCTGAAATTTTTTCGAAGAAAAGCATTTTGAAAAAAAGTTCATATCGATATCTCCGAAATTGAAAAATAGCTCGCTTCATCATCGAATAGTTCGATCATTCATAAATACCTTTTATAGGACCTACTACGTTTCCTTCTGAGTGATACAAACTTCGTGGTGAACTTAGTATACCCTGTTCAGGATATAAAAACAAACAAAGCATAGTTAATAAGGGTAAAGTTAGTGTACAACCGAACATTTTATACTCTTGCAATTTTCGGGGTCACCGTAGGCAAAATTCTTTCAGGTGCTGGTAATAGTGGAAAAAAAGATAGTGGAAGAAGTTTAATCTCATTGTTCCATGGAACCGTGAATGGATTACAATCAAAGAGAAAATTATACTAAATCATCCTCGATTTTATCTATTTCAGCCTTTACCACATACTATTAACATGTCACCTACTTATTAAATGCTCTCTGAGTTTCATAAAGGTACCTCACATACCATCACCAGTCTATATGGGCTAAAGTTCTTGTAAAGATGTTGGAAAATTATTATACTAAAATAAATTAAAATTATTATAGATCATGTTTCACCCATATTTACCGATTTTAGTGATAGAGATAAACTGTTATTAGTAAAACACACTCTTCCGATATTATTAAGATAAATAACATATAACACGAATAATCATGTCCTCCACCTCTATTTCCATAGTCTCTTCTTAAGTATAAAAGATGTAAATAGTAAATATTTCGCGAAGAAGTTAACTATTTGTAATGATTTGAACTTCTTTTTGTTCCTTCGATACTTATAATTTCGAAAAATTTCCACGGCTATTTCGAAATTGCTATAGGGTTTAACTGGGACTCAGGTTTTGAATGCTCGAGGCGAGTATGCGGTATTTTCTAATGTTCGTATATATGTATAACATTATAGAAAATAATTATATTTTCCGAGGCAAAACCTTATGCCTTTCATGCCATAACAAGTAATTCAATTAAAGAGTATACTGAACTTTTATTTTCATTTTCGATGATGAATCATTAGAGGGAAATTATAAAAGTCTCTTAGTATAGTTTATAATAGAGTGCGTTATTGTATGATACATATGCATGTAGGTATATACTTATAATCGTTTTTATCCTGATTTGTACATTAAAACTTTCATATATACCTTTTTGCAACATCAACCACCATTAAGTGGCCATTTTGAATTCCTTAAACAACAACAAAAAGTAGACGTACTTCACCAACGCTGTGATTTTTTATGCACAAAAAGAAGCTCCACCCATAACGATGATTCATCGCCAGCCACAAGTGCCACAAAAAAACAAGAAATTTAGAAGGCAGGCACAAAGCTACAATATGAACCAATCTATAAGTAACACTGTAGCAATGACGGCTAGAGTAATAAAGAGCTTAGTAGATGGAAGCCGCAATACAAGTTTATTTTCCAAAAGAAGCAAAGAGAGTTGAACTTCAGAAAAGACTGTACCTCGTAGCTCCACCCAGTAATGATATACGAAACAATTTTGGCGTCCAACTTGCCACACACATACATATATAAATATGTAATATTTCAATGAACCGTTCTGCGTTTATGTAAGAAGGCGGAAACCATCTAAGCAAAAAACAAAACCCAAAAAGTAGACTATGCTTCACTGCAGTCAAAGTTTCCCGCCAATATTGAGCCAACGTGCCGGAATGAAATAGCAAGCGGAAGCTAGTGTGTTGAACCAAAGAGCAAGGCATGCTAACAGCATTAGCTGCCGCAGTGATAAGGCCACGCCTCTTGAGGTTTGTGGCAGTTGTGCCGAAAGACAGAAAATAAAATAACATAAAGAGCAAATTAAATTGCCGAAAAAAGGAAATAGAAACAGACAGACAGCGGCAAAAGGGCGGCGGTCGGTTAAAAACAGCAGGCAGCGCTACCAAAGAGGCAGACACAATACTCAAATACAGCCGATGGGCATTAAATGTGCACACAGAGTCAATTTAATTTCGGTTGATAGCTTGGTAAAATGAGGCAGAACAACCCTCAAAGTATATATGACATGAAAAGAAATAAATTAAGCAGTGAATGAGATACAAAGCAGTCGCAGAGAGTGTATAACATTTTTAGAGCGTAGAACAGAGAGAGAGAGAGTGAGACAGAGAGCGCGAATGAGAAAGAGAGCGTAAAATATAGAAAATATACATTCTTTAAGATACAATGCTTATAATAGATACATTATCTGATAAATATCGGGATATAACATCCATATATGTTTGTATATGAGTATGTTATAAAAGGTTTATGCAAATCTTTTCTAAATACCATATAAAGATATATTTCAATTGAACGATAATCAGTAACACCATCTTATCGTTTCTAAAGTGTTTTACAATTAAAATTTTGGATATATCAGTCATCAAGCCGATATAAAATATATAATATGTATACGTGTATATTTCTTGCACAGTAATATCGCATTGAGTATGATTAACCATAATATAACGTTAATCCAATCACTAAGGGGCCAATACTTAGATAACACATTTCATAACAAGTTCATTGTGCTGTTATGTAGTCAGGGTTACCATCGCATAAAAACAAATATTTGTACCAAATAAGTTGACGGTTCATAAGCTGGCTTGGTCAACTACGTTAAACTTTCTTAAGCACATTTTTTCGAAACAACTGGAAGTAGTTGGTACGCACTTTAAATTTTTGCCTGTTAAAGCTCGAAAACCTATCGCAAATCGATGTGGTGAAGTTTTTTGAAAGTATTCCATCTTTACATAGAATCAAAAGCGCTTCCAAAGACATACAATACATATATCCAATTAATAAAATTCCGACAAAACTGTGCTCGGGAAAACTATGTGTCATTTAGGATAAGTCGAAATTTGGGTTCAGCGCCTGGAGTTCTGCAAGCGTGCCCGTCCGCGCTGGTCATGAAAAAGAAATCAAGTTCCATTCATAACGACTTGTACTTTTACAACAATAAAGAACTTCATTGATATCCCAAATCTATTTTGTTGCATTAAAAAAATCTTTTCTAGCGCTCTTATTGAAACCCATTCTTAAAGTTGAGGCCACTCACTCTGAATTTTGGAAGTAAATTTTACTAATTTCGACTCGCTGTTAGATCGTATGTCTTCCCATGATAAAATGACAAATCTTACTTACGAGAAATGTCAAAAGAGTAGGAAAAATATGGCCTCGTTTGCTGTCCTTATCAGTCTACTTTCGTAGCGGCCCTATTAAAAACCCGGAACCTGCTCATTACTTCACTGTTAATTGGAAACAACCGAGAAATTCCAAATTTTTAGATTTTTTTAAGATGTTTCTACACTACATAACATATAAAAAATTTCCTCAAGTATTCATAAGCTGTTTGAAACTAAATATATAAATTACAATCTCGACAAGGCTGAAGTAGGTTTTTGATCTCATACCTAAAATTGAGTAATTTTTATTTCTTAATATTTCCATATTTCATTTCGGTTTTTATTAAACAATGCCTTCGCATTGACTGTGGAAAGATAAATTTACACTATAAATGTGCATTATCAGGGCTTATGAAGGTCAATTTCAAGTTTTGGTGAGGGTCAGTTAAAACTTAAATTACTTCCTTGCCTAAAATTCCACGAGTATATTGCTTCTACGTTCGGAGAATCCATAACATGTGTAGTCATATCTTCAGACATTACACAATCCATATGTGAGAGTTTTTGTATATGGTAACTCTGCAGGCACGTGTTTTATAGTATTCTCAAAGAAACCACCAGAAACAATACAGAGCACAAGCCAAATGAGAACCAACTCAGCATTGCGTGAGAGAGCCATATCAAACTAGTACACTTGCGGAGATTATAACCAAATCAGCAAGCGTCAAGCATTTCAGCGGTCTTGCAATCGGCGTTGGTGAAACATGTGCTGGCAATGCGAATGAGCGATATCAACAGAAATGTGTGAAAAATAATGGGCTCGTCTCGAGGCGCTACTCATGTGCAACGCTGATGGCGATAAAGTGGAATAGCTGTCGCACTTACGTGTAGTCATTTGCGCTCGCTGCTTATGATGCAGCCAGCATGAAGACAGACTTGCCTTCCGTTTTCTCAAGTTGGTTGATAAGCTATGAAGGCAATGAGACAACAATGAGAGTTTGTACGCAAATATTTCCGACGAAGCAGAAGAGCAAAAGAGTGTTTGCGCGGTATTCGGAATCAATGTGGCTGCTTGGTCGGGTATAAAATGCTTACGCTCAGCACGCAACTACTCATTTCTCAACAGAACGTCAAGTTAAACGGTTGTGCGTACACAATATATAAACAAAAGGTAAAAAAAATTTACGTGAATTTTACGTGAATTTTAAGAATTATCTGAAGACGCCATTGTGAATTTAAAAAGATAGAAATTTGAACAAAACAAAAAGACATTCCAAGAAGTGAAGATTTCAAGTGCAGAAAAGTTTAAGAATTAATTTAATTTTTTAAAAAAGTTAAGTTAAGACTGCTTTGCTTTAAAAAAAAAAACTTAAGTGAGACTTCTCCAACATTAAAAAAAATCATAAGACTTTTAAATCAACCAACGAAATGGCTCACGCTTTCTACGTACCGAATCAAGCTGATTTATTGCGGCGCGTCTATCTGCGGGAACGACGGCTGCAAGAACCGCGGCCACAAAATGACTGTCTAAACAACTGGCTGCTTATGCTGACGATATTTTTCGAATTATTGCGTCTATTTGTGCAATATGAGCGACAACTTATGGGCAGCTGTCGACCAACGAGACTTCTATAATGGCAATCAAATCACAAGCACTCCAAAAACAATATAAAAAACCAAATAATTTGAATACAAAGCAATACTTAGAGTCATTTAATTAAAATCCACCAAGAAAAGTGTTGCATTACATCAAGTACTTAAGGTATTTCAACAGCAAAAGAAAGTAATTTCACAACTAATAAGCAAAACCGTCGAAGATCTCAGACACGAACTAGCAGCGCACACGTCGCTAACGTCAGCGTCATCAACCTGTCGCCGGTAGGCGGCTCACGGACAAAATACAACAAAAACCACAAGCGTTTTAAATTCACACTTCTCGAGTCTGCCGCGCTATGAGTAATACCACAAGCACGAGCAGAAAACCCGTTAAATTGAGGTCAATAACTGCCGTGCGTGAGCAGAGCAGCACAAAAGAAAAAAAATTAAGCAAATTATTATTCAGTTTAAACGAAAGTAAAAATACATACATATAATTATTATTGTGTTTCAATTTCATTGTTTATTCATATTTGACTTTTTTTTTTAAATTAATAAAATAATTATTTTTTAATCTTTTTTTTTGTGCTTCATCGGCATTTTTCATGTTTGAAGTGAAAAATGAAATTTTGTATTTGCTTTTTTTTTTAAGTGATTTCTTATTTAATTTTTGTTTTTGAATTTCACCAGCATTTTTCATTTTGAACTCATCATATTAGCCTTTATTTTAGTATAAATTGTAAACAGTTTTTATTTTCTCATCAAAGCGATTGTGATAAGTCTCTATGGTTTCTAAAAAATAGTTTCATAAAAAATAGCTGTTTATAAATAAATAGTGTGAGCGTTAAGCAGTAGTATTAAGTATACCAAATAGTTTTAACACATGCATACTATGTTTGTAAGAAAGACTAAAAACTAATTTTTTATGAATATATGTATAAGATTTTATAATGAAAATAAATAAGTGACACAAATACTAAAAAATTAAAAATATTAATTTTTTTTTTATTTTAAAATATTTTTGCATTATTCAAGGAGATTTTGAAGGAAAATATAAAATTTTTTGATAGAAATGCGTAAGTAAATATGAAAAATTTTACAGAACAATTCGCAAACCGAATTTTGAACTTTTAAGGGCCACACCGAGTGTGAGGTTTGTTGTATAATTTCAAGAGTTAATTTACATACTATTTTCAGATTTAAACTTTTGAAGCAAAAATATTAATATTTTTGGTCACACACAATATCGGACTTCGTTGAGAAAAGGTGTTTCACTGCTGTAGTGATTCTCGGCAGATGAAACCTAAAATAATATTCGCCACAAAATATTATTCGTATAATTACTGACAGCAGAAAAAAAATTCACAACATGGTAGCGTTTCCAAAAATTTAATTTTACCCATAATTTTAGTCGTTTACAAAAAAATGGTATATTATTGACAAAATTTTATAGTGATCGGATCATTTGTCCCAGAGTAATCAACAAATTCGAAAAACATAATTTTAGAAAAAACGCATTTAATAATAAACTAATGAAGCTGACGGAGCTAGGCGTGAAAATGAAAATTTCCCAAATAGATTTATCAGCCATTAGGTTTTAGAGTGTGTGTGTATTTTAGAGTGAGTCATGCAATAAACAAAATGTGTGTTTATCGATCAACTCACTTCTGCTAGCAAGTTAAAAGTGCTTAAGAGCAAAATACACTAACTCTATTGCTACAAACTTGTTACTTATATTGAAATGTAATATGCCACTAAACCGTTTTCATTGCTTTTTATTAACTTTTAAAATCAGCCTATTAATTCTGGACACTTGAGATCATTAAATACAGTTATAGAAAGTAATTAAACATACATTTCACAAATTAAGTTAAGCAGTTTTTCTTCTGCGACAGCGATTTACAGTTCTATAAGTATATTTTTTCTACTGCAACATTTGCTTAGGTCTTGTAAAAGAATAGACGACACTTAAATATAATATTAGATTCCCGCTGTTTGTCAATAGGTTCCAGCAGTTAATGGTCGTTGATTTGATATATCCAAAAAGTGATAAACTTAACCCATATATTTTAAAAAGAAACTAAATATCCACATTAGTGACTTCATTTATGTGTCATATAATTTTTGTTGTGCGAATGTGGCCGATTATTTTGCTAAATAATCGTAATATCCGCCAAGCGTTGGTTTTCTTCCTTCATTCATAGAAATCGGAAACCTTTACGGAAGTACATATATACTCACATAAGTGAAACAACGTTCTGTGAATGATATCATCGCTTCAAAGGCGGCAATTTCGATTAAAAGGGCCGTTCGTTTGAAAAAATGCCAAAAATCTTCAAAGACGGTGAAGTGGAAACGTTGGCCGTTGAGGATCCATTTAAAATGCAAGAAGAGCTTGCTTCAGCTTTAGGAGTTACTCATCAAGCTACTTCAAAGGAACTGCATGCGGTGGGAATTATTCAGAAACATAGAACTTGGGTTCCTTATGACCTCAATATCAGAAAAGACACGATAAAATGATACTGCTACATGACAACACTCGGCCTAACGTTGTCAAACCCGTTAAAACCTACCTGGAAAAGCTTAAATGGAAAGTCATAACCCCCCGCCATATTTTTCAAGTATTGTCGCGTACGATTATTATTTGTTCCGTCTGATGTTCGATACTCACAAAACGTCATCGAAAAATGGCTGCATGACTCTTGGATAGCATCACTAGATGAACAGTAATAGTATTCTAGCTTTGCCAGACTAAAGTTGTGACCAGCGATGGGCAATACTTTAAATAATTTACTTGTAACCATTTTTTACAATAAAATCGCATTTTCACATAAAAAAGTGAGAACTTGGTAGGACCTCTTATATTTTTTATATACAAACAAATGTCTTAGTAAGAATCTAATGAGTCTCGAATACCAGAGGCTTAATCGTTAATGAATTTTTGAATACTCTTTGCAGCTATTTACTGTCAAAAGCAATGAAAGCTATGTATATGTAAGTATTAGAATTGTTTGCCTGGTAATTAGAGGCCTGAGTGTTATTGAAAATTATGTTTTTTTTGAGAACTCTTAATTTCTATTTCTTCCGCAACAAGATCTCAGCTTTTACAGTCTGATAGCGTAAGCAAGAAAAGAAGTTGTCTTGGTCTTAATGAAAATCATTTAGAGCTTTATCGACAAACATGCTTAGTTGCAATAGGTGTATGTATTCGAGTAAATCAAAAAACCAAAAATCCTATAAAGTTTTTTCTATGAAATATTTTAACTAAGATCTTTAAAGGATTTCTCGAAAAAGTGTTATATGAGGTTACTACTCAAGCAAACCCAAAAATTTCAGTTAGAACGAGATGCGATAATTTTTCGAGATCATTCAGGTTAAAGAGAAGGCATAAATATCTACTTTGATATCTAAGCCACTTTCGAAAAAGTTGAATCGAAATTTCAGAATAAATATTTCTTTAATACTTTCCAACTACATTTCGAAAATTTTTTAATTGGAACCTTTGAATATTCGGGAAGCCTTTTTGTTTGTCCCATATTAAATGGGACTTGTTTTATTTTTACCATTTTTGATAAATAGAAACTCTATTTTCTCATATATTGAAATTAGAGATATCCCGAATATTTTTTTACTGCTTTTTTAAACTACATATAATATATATCTATATTTTATAAATATGTATATTATAACATGTTCAATTGAAATCCATACATCGGTGCACCCGTTCTTAATTTTGCGTACAGAAGATAATGATTTCACAATAACATTATATGTAAGTATAGACAGAGATATGTTTACATATGTATACATTATTCATACTTCTAGAAACTGCTTCGTGTAGAATGGTATTACACTACTTCAAATACACGTACAGTAAGACTCCGCTAAATGCGTACGATACACTATACTCTGATGAACCAAAGCTAAGCGAGTTTTTCCTAAGATAGCCATTATTTACTATATTTTGTGTTGTTAATTTTCTTCCTTTTTGTCAAGAATGTAACTAAAGTAGTTTGGGTTTTATACTAATGCTAAAGACCAAAATCAAGGCGGGGTGTTATAGATGCTTTATCTCACTCGTCAACAAATTCTAACGGAACTCAAAGTGAAAACCCAAACTAAATTAGTAGCCTTCTTACGATAATTTTGAACAAATTAGTCCATAGTGCCAAAACCAAGCGAGACAGATATAGAGTTATGTACATTTATGTAAATGATCAGGATGACGAGAAAAGCTGAAATCCGGGTGACTTTCTGTCTGTCCCTCTTTGCAAGCTACAAGAACTATTGATTGAGATACTATGTACTTTATACTATGTGATATCTTGATGAATTTTTATGCGGGTTTCTTAGTACAAAAAATGGACGAAAGCGGACTACAACCACGCTTACTTCCCACACACAATTTTGAATTCCACTTCTTTCACTTTCCGTACACAAATCAAGAAGCTATATGACGGGATAAAACTTTGCGCGAATAATGTCTTTAGTGTATGCGATCTTATGACCAAAAATTGTTCAATACCGAATATGAGGACCCCAGTACATAGTGGACTTTTGTTAGAAAATATCGGTCATTATCTGCTGATTAGAATAATAAATGCATAACTCTTCTCTAACAATGGTATGTCTGCATATTAAAATAGGATGAATCGGATCTTATAGATTCTCGAACTTCCGAGTGACTTTGTACCGCATATATCGGTCAATATATGAGTTAACTCAATGAAAATGAGAGAGAGTTATACTTATAACTATAGTATACCATTGTTTCTAAAATAGATAAATTTTAGCGAAAACTTGACCTAGCCCCCACATAACTAACATCATGATTTTCGATCATCCGGTTGGCTTTAGTATGTCGCATGTTAGTAATATGTGGTATTGGGACAAATAGATAAAATCGGGTCGATAATACTCAAACTGCCATATAATACATTTAATGATTTTCTGTTTTTCTTACAAACCTAATGTGTTAGTGTATGATTTATATTGCATTGGATTTCGATCTTCTGTTTGTCATGTTACACATTAAAGTATTTCCCTGGTTTTGATTTTTCATATATTTTATCACCCACGATAAAAACTAAATAAGTTGAATAAGAGTACTAAAACAGCATTAAGCGGAGTCTACTGTATTTTATCGTTTAGTTGTACTTATGGCGCGAAGAAATCTGTCGCCAATCAGACTAGCAGTCTACTATTTGCCTTCTGAGTTTGCTCGTGAAGGCCGAATAGCAGCAAGTAATCATTTGTATATACCTTTCTTTTAAAGATAAGGGTTCTTGCAAACAGTATTATATGTATATTATATGTACATATCTTCTCCACACTATAGATTGCTATTAATAGAAGTCTCAATAAAAGGCAATTGTTGAGTAGAACCGCACTTGCGCTACAGAATGAATTACATGCATTTTCTTCGGCGGGGAAGCACAAAATTAGTCAGATATGAAACTATCCGGCACTTGAAATTAATTACTGCATTTTAACTGGTTAGAAATATGGCGTGTCATGCGATACATACAATTTTGAATGGTTTCAAAGAAACAATCACGCGACAATTGAAATATTAAGGTATTTTTGATAGAATTTTAATATTGGATGTTTGGAGAGTTTTATGATCAGTTAGAGTAGAATAAAGAAAAATGTATAACATATAATAAACATTAAATTATTGTGGATTTTTTTTGGTACTTCATTGATTTTTTGACAATTAGTATTACGGGTGTAAAGCCATCGAAACTGTGTCTTACGAAGATAATCCTGTTTGCAGATAAAATAATCAGCACAGCGCTATTTGGGGACCTATAACATGAAACAATACTATTTGAAATTTAATGTACTAACTAAGAATAGGGATTTTGCTTTCGTAGTTTTTCTCTCATGATTATTTAGGAGATTGACCAACTACACACAAATTTTCAATGAGAAGCCTACATGAAAGTAGGGTAATAAGTTCAACTAATCTTTAAAATTTATAACTCATTATTATTCGAAAAAATTTAACTTATTACCCCCCAAATATATATGTCTCAAGACTCTGTGCTAGCCTTGGCAACGCCTGTCAAATTATATTATATATTGAAGAAAGCGTTATTCTTGTTCTTTCGAATAACCCCCAATATTATATTTAAATCTATATAAATGAAACTGTAACACGTTTATCTAGAAAATCTTTCTGCATCCGATGATTGAAAAATCATGCCAATGAATAGCGCGTCAAAATTGTAAGCTCTGGGAAACTATGCATTATTGCCTTAAAACTGTATCAGGATTTGTTCTCTTCATTTGCTAATTTACTTCAAAAAATATCGATATTTATAATTTTCTTTTTTGAGGCTAAAAATTTTCCAGCTTTCATTTATTCCCATGATGGCTTTGGAAAAAAATTCTTCAAATATTTGAAAGACGATCACCTGGTTCGCTCCAGATTCTCGCACTGCAAACCTCATTGCTACTTTTTCACCTCGGTGCCTGTGAGCGTAACATATTATAAACTAATTAGTTTCATCGAAATAGTTAATCATTAACTATTATAAAAAAGAGAAAGTAAACGCAACGTCCTTCCTTCTTCTTTTCTTAGCGGACTGATTGAAGTAAGTTTAATCTCCTTCTCTGACTGTAGCGCCGCTTCGTTTTGAGCATTGTAACATTTTAAACTTCTATTTATTCAGAATCTACTCTGCCATACTCAACTTATACCCTGCAAGTCATGAGTTCCCGCATGATACTCATCACCCCCTTGCACGCCCCATGAAACCAACCTTTGTCCCTTTGGTCTGAACCCGTCGAACGAGTACTCGCTGCAACAATAACAATGATGACGACGACGCTCTATTAAAAATATATTAAGTGAAACTTATGCGTAAAATATTTTTTTTCCTCTGTATGTGTGTTTGGACTTTGATATTTGACTAATGCCTTATGAAGGTAAGGTAAGTAGCTCTTATCTAATCTCTACATCTACCTTAGTTTCTAGCAAATAAATTTAAAGATAGTATGTGATGATTAATCAATATTATTGAATTAATTATGAGTGAGCATGTTATGAATTCGGGTGGTACCGAATGCACACAATTATTAGTACTGAAGGAATCTCTCCTATGGTTTATTGACAATTAGAACTCAATTCTACCAAAAAACTTTGTTATCAGTATGTGTATTATATACGAACAAGACTGATTTGAGTTTAAAGTCTTTTTTTGTTGGATAATATTGGTTTTAAAAAGAAATGTATCAGTTTCTGGGTTAGTCATATAGCGGCTGTTCGCAGGTTTGAACCTTGATATATATATGTTTCTAAAATTATTATGTCTTATGTTACTTAATCTATAAAGAAAAACCAGCAGGATAAAATGAAAAAGTTGTTACTCGGAAAGTAGGTGTGGTCTAGTTCAAATAATGTTCTAACTTACTTTCGTTGAAGTGAGTCATTAAGGATTTTGGAGAATTGATATTTATTTATAAGCTTAGAATGACGGTAGCATACTCGTATTAAGCAACAATATTTTTTGGACCAAAGGTATGCTCACTCTTGAATTTCTAATATCAGAGGAAGATAATGATAGATATTTATTTTGGTGGTATAAAAAAAAGTTCAAGGGTAAAAAAATATACTTGAAGCGCTGTAATTAACAGTTAGTTCATTGAGGATAACTGAATCAGCACGATATGACACTTATGTGGCGAAATTAAAGATCACTTGTCTATAAATAACCGTAATATTGCAATTTGAACCAACTAAGAGACTCCTTTATTAAATTTGAAAGTCTCAAGAGTTGGCAATTCTAGCTTATAAATGATTTGAAGTCTCATTAGTCTGATTAAACATATATTATGGCTATAATTGATGTTATAATTTGTATTAAATGCTTCTCTAAGTACAATTGTATTATTATTTTAAAATATTTGTAAAATCAGTAAACACTTTCCACATAAACGGTTCCACAAGCTACTGATAAAACCGATGATTAACTTCATAACACCTTCCGTAAATGGAATTATGGAGAGTACCAAGAATTAGAGTAACTTGACACAGTCATACGTTATAGTATTCTGAAATAATGGCGCGTTGTGTAGAACACGTGATTTCGTCTACAGCGACGTCCTAAGATAATTGCGTGTCCAACTGTGAAGGAGAAATTCTGTTAATATTTAATGTAAGTGCTGGTGAAAATTATGAAATTGTGTTGAGAGATAAGCATAACTTCTTCAGCGAGTCACGCTAGTAAAGCAAAACCTGATTAAACAGGAAATTGCACGAAATTATAGAATATTAAATGTTATATTATATAAAATACTTATATAATTACTTCAAGCTGAATTCTGAATATTTGAGAACGATAGATACTTTCAGGTTGAGAACATGGCAAAGCGAAAAAATGGTTCCGATAGTAAGAGTAAAAGTAATAGCGGTTACACAGTATCAGTCAAGATTAAAGTATAAACTAGAAATTCTTCAAATTTAATAGACGTCGCATTGGTTTGAAGAGTCAACCAAATCAAATAATAAAAAATCGAACGAAACTCATTCAACTGTGGGCAACACTAAGTAAGACTTCTTAATTTAAATTTCGCGCGAAAAACCCATTCGACGAAATATTATTTTTCTCAGTTGGTGCAACTGTCAGTGACATCTGTGTCAAATCTCACATCACTAGTGTTTAGTATACGCTTGGCTTTCAGAAGTACATAAAGTGCGATCGGCGATCTTTACGATGAGTGAAAATATTCAACAAAGAAGTTTCATTAAATTTGATGTGCGGAATCAAAAAATCTGATGCCGAAACGTTTGGAATGTTGGGTAAGGTTTCCAATGATTATTGTTTGTCGTGGGAAGTGTTGTGAGCAAGTTTTTTGATTAATATCAACTGATGGTCAACACGTCAATAAAATAAATAAAATAAAGGAATAGGTGCTTGAGAATCGAAAATTAGTAATCAAAGACCTTACTGGCCATTTTAAAAGATCATTTAGCTCTCAGAAAAATGGTTCCAAAATCACTCAATTTTTTTGAAAATCAGCGTCGCGTTAACGGCAGCGAAACAATGCTTTCTGACTACCAGGATGTCATTAAACGTATTATTACTGGCAATGGGTCCTGGATATGTACATACTTACGACCTGTAAACAAATGAACAATCGGCCGAATATCGTGGCTTGGGTTAGCCGAAGCCGAAAAAACCATGTCAAAGCAGTCCAAAAATCAAGGTTATGTTAACAGTTTTCTTGGATTAAGTATTAGAGTGTGATGCACTCCGAGATCTGTATTATAGAATGACAACTCTTTGTTTATGCACCCTGATAACACACAGCCGCTTACTGCATTGGTTCTTCATGAGTTTTTCATATTTTCAATGAATATCGTGCCGATCTGATCGTCTTCAGTCGAACCAGACACAAGTGATTACTTTGAGTGGGATAACATAGATTTTGAGAAATAAACTGAGAATTATGAACAAAGTCTTTCTAATTTTTCTTATAGTACTATATCTTTTATTCCTTTATGAGGTCATTGAAATGATGGAAACGCACGAAATGCAACTAAAGTTTAAAACGAAACCGCTAATAATTAGACTAAATCAAACAAACTTAAAATTGCAGAATTCGATGGTAAGAAGATATGGATGGTAAAAATCAATCCATTAGAATTTTAGGTGAAAAAAAGTATAAAAAGTTACGGAATGCTTCAAATTTAAATCAAATGATCCTAAATGTCACTCACTATTCAAGCTTATTTATCAGATGAAATGAGTCTTTCACTTATTCTCTAACATTCTGAAACTAGCAGTTGATTTTGGCTTAGAATTCTATTGAAATTTCTATGTTTGCTTACTTAATTCTATTTAGCAGTGGTTCTTATAAAATTTTTATTGCAGTAGATTAACTGATTAGGCTGTTTATTGAATAAAATGGGAGTGGACTTTGTTTCCGTTTTGAGGTTTTCGATGAAATTTAGTATGGGTTGACCAGAAGTCTTCGACAACTTTAAATATACTAAACAAATCTACTTAAGTTTTGGTTTAAAATGAATTGAGATTGAATCCGGGTAAAAAAAAAATTGTATAAAGATATTTAAAACAAAAACGTGAAATGTCACACAGCGGTACAATCTTTAATGAGGTCTAACATTGTTTTCACAGTTCTTAACCTCACATTTACAATATTTTACAGGGATTTTTAGACTTTTAAAATACGATGACTTTACTACTTGCGAATTTCAGAAAGTGTGAAAAATAACGGTCCTGTTTTATGGATCAAAAAGGAAGGGTACGAGTTTTTTCTATAAAAATGCCACAATCACATATACAAGTTATATATAAGTTTGAGTATATCTGTATACATGCAGTAACGCCGTAAGAAAAAGTCACTGGTGACACACCCAAAAGCCTTTCCGCCAAAGCGCAAGGATAAGTAAGCAATGTTGACAATATCTCAGCGCCACAAAATATGCTAAGAATAATATTGGCGCGAATAATTTTCCCTTCGCATAGCGGAAGGCAAATGAAAAGTAGGTGTGTTTATGAATACATAGTTTTAATGGCTTATCATTGTTTATTGTTGCTTAAAAAATATGCAGCCATAAAACTACGTGGCAAATGTAATGGAGAAAAATGCAATTTTTCGCATTGCTTACATTATACGCGTGCACTTAAACCTGCCGCCCATAAAGGAGTTTGAGCCGGCAACACCCCGGTCATAAAATGAGGATAACTCACGGAAACAATGCAGAAAAAGAGTGCAGAAAAAGAGAACGCAAAATTGAAAAATGCAGCATAAAAAATAACAATATGTTGCGACACTCACTTCAAAGCAAAGACACCAAAATAGCTCACTTTACTGCATTGCTTGCCTTACCCACTTTCGATGACTACAGTCAGTGCTGTTTGTTGGTGGCATTCCATCAGCGTGTGAAATTATGATAAATGTGCAGCAATGCAACACATTGCAGCGTTTTTTGCTACTTTTTCTTACTGTCTTCTCTTTTTGTGGAGCTTCTTGTAGAAGCTGTACTTGGCGTGACTTGCCTGCGTTGGTGCCGACGTACGTGCCATCGGTGGTGCTCGTAAAAAATGTCACTAACTACTACTTTCACTGCTTTGTATCATTTCGTTGGCTTTTCTTGTCACTGACGGCACTTTTTGTTGTTGGCTGCTTTTCTATTACCGTTATCCTTTCGCACTTCGACTGTAAATGCAAAATTTGTTTGGTCCTACCCTCTTGGGGTTTGGTGGTTTCGGAAAGTGGCTTGCGGATTTTGATTGCATTTTCTTTTAATTAAATTAGCGTTTTTATAGTTGTGTTGCGTTGTCGTAAAAATGATGAAAATGCATAGATAAGGGTGGTATTAAGTGTGGATTTTTTGTGGAGATGAAGGTGAGAGAAATAGGGAAAGGAAAAGGAAAGGACAAAAAATTTAATACTATGAAATGAAATATGTCAAATTTTTTATTTAAACCGCACCTAGCACTTTTTAGCGCTAACTTTACTAACTATACGTCGATATTTTGGAGTATAGTCGACGGATATGAGATCAGCTTAAGTTTTAAAGCACAAACACTTAGTGCTCACTAAATAAGGAATAAGAAAATAGAAACCTCCATTGGATAATTATCAAGCAAAAGTCAGTAATGTCTTTTAATCACTTATTATGGACTAAGTATTAAAAATATCGATTTTTGCAGTGAGAGAGTGAGTTTCGGTAAGCGTAATAGCTAATAGAGAAAAAAAAAAATATAGTTTAGCATTTATTTGGCTGGAAGAGAGGATTTTGAGACCTCTACTGTACATTTTTTTGCCAAAATTCGAATGTCGAAAATTTTTGTTAACGGATTACATGGGTTTAAGGGTTTCAAAAATCGATTTTCTTATTCTCCTATTAAATTCTACAACACCTCTAGAATATTGTCTTAAATTTTGATCCGAGTAAACTTGTGCGTTCGAGGCTGTACAGGCTAAGTGCGACGTCCTTAACCGCTTTTTTTTCGAAAAAGTGTTTTTGAAGTCGGTTGGCAAGATTTCTCGAGAACTACTCAACCGATCTTCATGAAATTTTACACAGGTCTTTGAGATATAATTCTCCAAGGCTTGAACGAAATTTTTTTTTAATTATAACTATTTGAAAAAAAAATTCGCGACATTTTCTCTGAAATTTAATTTTTTTTAATGTTTGCCACAAATCAATTTTTAGTTTTAACTAAAAAATATATTTATTTTTTACTTTAGATGATCCTGTAAGTTGTTATCCTGTCAACGCGAGCAAATCTTTCATCCGAGGGATCACCGGAAATGGCATTGCAAAGACCGAGTTTAAACTATTTTTTTCATATTTTAGAATTTCGTTGCTAATATTATATATTTGTAACAATAAAAAAAATTTAATAAAATATTTAATTTTTTATATTAAAAAGAAATTGTTGAAAAAAGGTTGTTTTTTATTCTAGGAAAGCCACGTAACCACTTAACTCGCTTATGTACTTGAGCTAACGCGACAATTATCAATTAAACCTTCTTCCACTTTTGTGTGTTTTCAACATTAGCAGAGATGAGCACATTTACGAATTCTAGAAGGTAAGTTTTTATGATCTCAGAAAACCCATACTTGATTTTGTTTCTTATGATAACGCAAAGGATACTAACCAGTTACAACCTCTACCAATTAGGATGCTCTCAATCAATCTCGGAAATATTTCTGATATAATAATCTTCATACTGATCCTTCAAATATGTGTTTGTATCAGTCCAACAATTAGTGAACCTCCTGTCAGTTGATTTACCAAGAAATATAATAATAGACAAGTTAGTTAGCAAACAGTTAGTTTTTCGGTACTGAATGAATAGTTGTGAGCAAATTGCTCTTCCTTCCAAGCTTATTCGTTATTAAGCATCCCATGGCGTCATGAGTAGTCTAATGACTGAATAAACTGAGAGTAACAGTGAAAATATGGTAGTTATAAAGCTTTCATAAACAAAGATTTTCTTGCATTCTTTAATGACGTCAAGTTTATTTTTCTGTTAAACGCACTTCCAATAAAGTAACACAACGAAATTGTTGTAGCCACTATTTTTATAACTTTTGGTACAACATATTGCACAGTAGCTTCAACAAGATAAAGATGGGAAAATTATCAGTCTTTAGTCCAAAACTGATTAGCTATATAGGTATGCCCATTGCAATCTTTCCTATTCCTATTCCTAAAGAAAGACCACCGTAAATAAGTAGACGTCGCATAATGCTCCAAATTCTGTGCAAAGACTATTTTGTTGCAAATATTTAAGAATTTCTGCAGAGTATATACAAACATACATACATAAGATAAAATTGAATTGTACCATAAATAAAATATATACAAATAAATGCTCAACCAGCAAAAACATCTTACATCATCGCCACTAAAATTGATAAGCTTAGCCCACAAGTATGTAAATACATACATATGAATGTTTCTTCTGCATGAGTTCGAAACACTCATAGGTATGTACCCTGTTGGGAATGGAGAGCTATACAGCATGGAGAATTACAGATCAAATACCAGTGAGATTAATTGGGTCACACAACCGCAGATTTCTTCTTCTTATTTATTGGCTTCGACACAGTTTATGTGGTTATAGCCCAGTTTACAACAGCGAAAAGCTTTTTTTATTTTAATTTTTTTACGTGGCGGGTCCCAAACAACCCTGCGGAGGGACGCATTTTAACTCGCCTTCAAACGGATGTTCTTTGGCTACCCAGAGGATACTTCGTCTAAGACCGAAAGTTGTGAGCTGCTTCCGCCATATGTAAAATAATCGTTTCTGGGCACTCCCAAGTAAATGGCAATCAGAGAACTTTCCTCACTTGCGTGAACTGCTACATATGACCTACTCCACCCTCCATCTAGCAGTACATTTCTGCTAAGACATTTTCCTGCAGGGCTCTTTGATAGTAATTAATATACACAGAAGCAATACTTTAGCTCAAATCACCCACCAACCATTTCCATATTAATTACATTGCCAATTTCGTGACGATCATTATGGTTATTATATTATTTAGGTGGGAGTTGAGTATGTATGTCTTCAGTTTTTTTTTTTTTTTTGGTTTTATCTGTATCCTGTATGCGCTCATTCTGTCATCTCTTGCATGCTACTTGTAGATTTTAGTGGAAAGTCATCAATCAAATATGTCCCTGAGAGTAGCTTTTCATTTAGCTTCCAAAGTATTTTGATTTCCTGAACTTCACTCGCCGTTTCGTTAGTGAAATATGCTCGTTAATTTCTTGTGTCATTTGACTTATGCGGACCGAAAGATAATGAATGCATAACATCATTAATTTTAATTGCTGAAGTGCATGCCTTTAGACAATTTGCCATTTGCGTCGTTATTTTTCATGTTTATTCAAGTATAAATACAATGCTCTCTCTCTTCTCTTAATATCAAACTATATATATTTTTTTTTTTTTTTTGAAAAATCACGTTTTTCACTGTGAGTGTGAGAGTTTTAGTAAGTTTTACCTTGAAACTTATACCGCCAAGCTTTCTGTGTATCCTATACACTACATGTCTGTAGACTCAGGAAACCTTCTAATACTTTAACCTCGTTAAGGATAAAGTCGACTGAACTCCGTTGGAAAGACTAGATGGAGTAGGACCTGGCTACACCTGGAATCTGTAATTGGCGCCAAACAGCGAGAAGGAAGAACGGCTGGGCTGCTGTTGTAAACTCGGATATAACTGCCAGTAAAGAAGAAGTGCTATACAAAGATATGTTGTAACTTTGAGCTCATGAACGGAAGGCTTGTCAAGGATAAATTAAGTTGTTCTATGTTGTTTTTAAATTTTTTGTCCACCAATCCCACGTTAGGTCCAATGATGATCTTGCAATATAAATTTACGCACAGCCTCAATAGTTTCCGGAACAACAACTGATTTTGGGCGAAATTCTCAAAATTCGCCTTGGATTGACCTATTTAAACTCGATTGAATTCATTATACCATCGATAAGCAATGTTTCTTGATGGAGTTTCATTGCCAAAAATTGAACTAAGTTCAACTAAGTATATATGTAAGTACATTTGCCGAGTTAATCGACTTCGAAAGTTGCAAAAAATGCTCGCTGTTTAAATCCATTTTTTAGTCGAAGAAAATATTTTAAAATGCTATAAATAGCACAAATAGCGCTCGTGCGACAAAAGTTCTGATTTTTACGTAATTTTGTAATCTTATGTATTGTTGATATTTATATACTTAAATGTACATATGTATGTACCACGTGATTTAAGTAAATTTTTTCACTGAAAGAGTCACACTTAAGTATAAGGTAATTTACAGTAGCAATACTAATACACATGCATACATATGTATGTGTTTGTCGTTATGTGATACACAAAGTTTGATAAGCGGCAAGCTAATATTTTTGTTTGAAATTCGCTGGGCGGGACCTAACCTTACACAATTTAATAATTATCGCATTTACATACACACATACTTTTAAATGTACATACAAGTATATATGTTTATATATTTCACGGTATCTACATATTTTATGTACATTCGGTTCAATTACCTATAAACAAGATAAGCTATCGTCGTAAAGGCAACAAACAGTTGGAAAACATAGGCTATGAATTGAACTCTCATTTGTACATATGGATGTATGTACATATGTACATACATATGTCATAAGGGGCTTGATAAGAGGCAGACACTCTAAACTGCGACCGTAAGTGATTACCTGTTTGAGTCTCTGAATAAAAATCAAAGAAGAGGCGAGCTGAAGAAGAAAATCTCAGCAAACATATGGTAGTTAACAACAACAATATACCATATTGGTGCAAGATTAAACATGTTCAAGCATGTTGGCCAAGTAGGTGGGAAAACTCAGGAAAAGAGCACACAAAAACAAAAAATGTACTAGGTAACAGAGAAAAGGTGCAATAAAAGGCAAAGGAAGGAAATATGAAACATTTGTACGAAAAGCATAAAGAGGCAAATATGTACATACATACATACATACATACAAAATGTACAAACATACATAGATAAATCTGTATTTGTTCACATTTACTTTTTTGGAAGAAAAGATTCTAAATCAAATCAGTCAACAAGTAATGGCAATGTAATTGGTTTAAAGGCATTTAGCCGGCAACTGGGGACAGAGACATTTGTTGCTATTTCACGCATTTACACTGCACACTCATATTTATTCTGCCCGGGTTTGTGTATGAACATGCTCAAAATGTGCAATGAGAGGAAATTAGGCGCTAAGCCAGCGCTCGTTCCATTGTTCGGCTTATTGAAGTGGAAATTTGTTACGCTATACATATATTTTTCGTAATGCAATTATCGTGGAGGAAATGTATTTGGATTATTGCGAATTATTATAGCAGAATAATGAGATTTAGCGAGGTTTATTGTGACTTAAATTATGGAGTTGAAGATGTGAATACATACAAATGTAAGTTTTAGTAAAGAGCCAACAGTTCAGGTGAGGGTTATGAGTCCAAGAGTTCAAATTCTGGTCAAGATCTGATTATATATGTACGATTAATACAAGATTTTGTACTTATCGGTTGATGAGAAATCCGTCCTTACAGTTTTCTTTGCGCAAGTTGAAATATTGACTTTGATTTCCAAAAATAGTTATTATTAAGGAGTTTGAACACCGGCGTGGCTGTTTATAGGTATAACTGCGAAGTTTTAGATATTAATACATATATAGCGTGGGTCCAACTAGCATCACTACTGCCAGCAAGTGACTTTATGGATGGGTTAAGGAATCTAGAAGCAGAGTTTTTTCACGATGAACAAACATCATTTTTTTTCATTGTGTTGAAAATGTCAAATTTTGTACCGAAAAGTGATGATTTGCGGAAAGCACTTACTTTTGATTTCCATTTGAAAAAGAAAGTACTGCAGAGTCGCTTAAAATGCTTGTCGAGGTATATGGTGATCATGCTTGTCAGAAGCAACTCGCAAAAAATGGTTTCAACGGTTTAGAGTTTACATGAGAAATGAAGAACGGGAGGACCACCAAAAAAGTTTGAAGACGTCGAACTGCAGGCAATATTGGATGAAGATGATACTTTGAGTCAAAATCAAGTGACAGTCATGTTAAATGTTGCATAACAAGCAATTTCAGACGGATTGAAAGCTATGGGTAAGATCCAAAAGTGTGAAAAATGTGTGCCACATGAATTCAATGAAAGACAAATGTAAAACCGAAAAAACACCTGTGAAATTTTGCTTCAAAAACACGTAAGAAAAGCAGTTCTGAATCGAATTGTTACTGGCGATGAAAAATGGATTCATTTTAAAAATCCGAAGTGGAGAAAATCATAGGCTAATTCTGAACAACCATCAAAATCATCTGCGAAATAGGTCGATGCGATAAAAAGGCAACGCTCTGCATTTAGTGGGGTCAGAAGAGTGCGGTATATAAAGCTATATAGCTTCTAAACCCTAGAGATACTAATCACTACAGACAAATAATTATCAATTTGAACCATGCGTTGCTCGAAAAATGACCAGAATGAGCCAGATGACACGCCAATCATGGTGTACTATATAATAAAAAATTTATGAAAATTCTATAAAGCCTTACTTAAAAGGCCGTATATCTCGATAAGTATTTATGATAGCGATTTTGACCTCGAACCTATTTTGTAGCAAATAAAATTTCCTACGAATTTGTGATGAACATTTTTTCTATAGCTCTTGTCATTTACGAGATATATGCAAACAAATACGAATTTCATGAAAATATCAGGTTTAGAGCCCGGACTACCTCGCCGGTGTGAGTTTCGACTTTGTCACAATGGGCAATCTTGTACGAGTAGAGTGTTCAATTCTGAGGAATATGTGTCTAAAGTCAAAGCGATGCCATAAAATGCCTCTGAGCTGTAGAAATTTAAAGATAAAAAATCACGATTGTCGTGTATTTTCAATGGAAAATTTTTACATGCCTTGGTCCAGTCCTTAATGTTAATATTAAGAGCTCAAATTTTCAGGGAATTTTTTTTAGGGTATTTCCAAGGAAATTTCATGATGGGACTGAAAAAAATGAATAGTTAAAAAAAACACCCTAATATACACATTACTGCATGATTGCTCCACTGAATGAATGAATTCTGAATCTCCTTGTCAATTAAGAAAAATTAGTGAATTTTAAGGAGTTTCATTACCGTCTCGATATTAAATGAGTTCTTCTTTTAAAGAAAAAATAGTGTCAAAGTATGACTGCTTGGTTGGTTGTGTAAAAAGAGAGTATACACGAACTCTGACCCAAACGATCGCACTTAACCTATTATAAGGTTTTTTGGGCTCACAAGTTTGCCTCAACAAATCATCATTCATCAGATCTATTATATTCTCTTAGGTTTTTCTGCCCTTAATTTCAAATTTGAAATAAATCGATGATAGCCTGTCTCAATCGACTGAATGCTGACCATTCGCAAAAGTAATGTTCTATCCTTTCATCAACCTTCGCACAAGCTATTTGAAGATAGCGGATATACTACTTTATTGAGATATCCGCATACCAAGTTGTACGAATTAACTCCTAAGTTATTCTTGCTTTTCAAGCGTAATATTTGTGACAAGAGGGCAACTTGTAAAAATATGCAGAAGAGAAATCGAAGACAGCTATTGTATTCTAGTTCAACTACTTACAGTCAGCTATAACCTCTTTCAGTTCAATAATCTTATAATTTACTTCTGAAGGGCCCTGTCATACGTTGAATATTTATTTGGATCGTTGTTTATATTGATGATTGATAGATTGCGAATGAAAGCTACAAGCAATCCATATATATTGTATGCTACACGTTCAAATATCTCGGTCCTGGATTGCGATCAATCTACTTATGTTAAACGTGAACTTGCAGCAGTCCCTGTACAATCTTTAGTTCGTAATTATGAAACGCGAGGAAGACGAAGTCTGAGAGAATAACTCCCTTAAATTTTAATTATTCGTAAGACGACTGATACTTATGTAACTTGAATCTTAACCACGCAGCATTTCTCCAGGGCAATACCTGCTTACTTATAACCTTACTGCGATTCAAACTTTTCACATTCAAAGTAGAAGAGCTTTACTAAAAATTTGTTGCAACGAAAAAGTAAAATAAATACACAAATAATAATAATAATTGAGCATACAAATTCAATTATGCGAAAGTGTAAAGCAGCGCCAAAAGCCGTTATGTCTTGAAAAACAACAAGTGAAATGCCAAAACAGAAAACTTTTTAAGAATATGGCAGTCAACATGCTAAGTAATGTGTGTATGTGTCTGTGTGGTAATGACGAAAAATTAGGTGCTAACAAAACAATTTGCATTTTTAAGCTAATTTTTGCAACAGTGTTAGCGGAATGTCATATCCGACAGCACACACACTCACATACACGACAGCCAATCAATGCATTTGCAACAAGTGCCCGTCAAGCAGGCAGACCTTGCATGCCAAAAATAATTTCGAAACTTTTTTCTTCCCTCTTGTGTTCTCCTCTCCTCTACGCTCATTAATGCATCGCGTATTTAATTAAACTTTGGCCGTTAAACGGCGGCAACGCAACAGTTATGCATTTTTGGTATGTGTTTTTTCCTGCAACTTGACGCCTGCTAGTGGCATGTAGCATGTGGCAAGTGCTCAGCACTCTTGTGTTCAATTACATTTGATTGCTGCGTGAAACTTTTACACTTTTGGCAAAATTTTTCGAAAAATAGGAAGGCGAAAAATGCACATTACGCTTGCAACGGTAATCGCGGAAAATCAAAATTTTTCGACAAGTTGAAAAGTTTTGCAACTACGCTTATTTTTGCACGTTGCACTTGATTTTACAATTTTTTTTGTTTTACTCTCGACATTTATTAGTGTTGTTCAAGTAGTTTGCGCAAACAAAACTAATTAATGTAGCTGATAAAAGTTTAGCAGGCGGATGGAGAGCTTGATGGTTAAAGAAGAAGAGAGAGAGAGAGTTAGAGAGTTTGTATTATGCTGTAAACACAAAGGAGGCGACAGACTTCAAGCGACATCTGTCAAATATTAAAATACATACTTCCTTGGACACTGTCGTGCAGTCGTGTTGTCTAAATAACTGTGTTCATAAGAACTTGTATATTTTGTTATTTGAGAGAGGTCGCTTGAAGTCTGTCGCTGCCTTTGTGCTTACAGCATTAAGCAAACTCTCTAACCCTCTCTCTCTCTCTCTTTTCTTCTCTAACCATCAAGCTCTCCATCCAAACTCATCTTATCATTCACGAGTATTTGGGTATGGGAATGCTCTGTGAAAGGTGGGTGCCGCGCGAGCTCACTGTTTACCAAAACCTCAAGGTTTTGCATCGATATGTGAAAATGGATGAAATATAGTTCCATCTTTTCACTGCGAAGACCATTCGACAGTCATCCGAGCGGACTACATACAGCATGCAGGGGTATGAAGTCTTTACTTAGGGTTTCACATGGAATAATTTTTATTGACTACTTTGAAAAAGAAAGGACCACCAAAAGCGCCTACAACATATTGAATCGTTTAAAGGAAACATAGCCGCGTTTGAAGAAACAGAAGTTCGTTACTAAAAGACAATGTACCGTGTCACAAGTCAGTGGAAACGATGACAAAAATTCACGATTCGGACTTCGAATTAGTCCACCGTATTCTCCAGATCTGACCCCACTATTTCCTATTCTCAGATCTCAAAAGAACGATCGCTGAGAAAATTTTTTCGTTGCCATAATCGGGGAAGGGTTGAATAAAAACAAAAACGAATTTTGCCAAAAATAAAATGTTTTACTGTGGTAGGTCGGAGACTTTTCAATTGACCTGTTAGGCAACCAAACAGGTGCAGGTGATTTGTTTTTAACAAATAATAACGTGTGATTTAAGTAGAGGTACTTTTTTCAATGACCTTTTCTGACAGACCAAGCGTGAGTCGTGTCAAGCTGTCATGTTATATTTGTCTAGTATTGGTAGGCATTTCATCGTAACTAACGTCTGAACAAGATTTACAAATCGTTCAACTTTATTACAAAAATTCACGTTCTGTAAAGAATATGTTTTGCGCGATTCACTCAACTTATGTTCACAATAATCGGCCTGCTGATCATACTATTCACAACACCATCACTCATCTTGAGACCCAGCATTCACTTTTAGATAATATTCGACCGAATAGACCTGGTCTATAGATCAACTTGGCGCATTTTATGTCGAGTTATTAAATTGAGAGCATACAAAATACAGTGAAGCTCGACCTTCCCAAGCGACATCGCATCATTCTATGGGCTCTTTAAAAGTTCCAAGAAGATCCGACGTTTTGAGCCAAATTTTATTCATGATAACCGACTATAGTTTAACGTTTAGGGCCGGCCACCAAAATCGAGTGATATCACACCGCTTTACTTTTTTCTTTGAGTATATGTAAAATGTAAAGTCTATGCGAACAATCCTACGTTCGATTCTTGGAAGCAAAACATCACGCTTGTTATTCACCAGTTACCAGTAGAAATGCTCTAACAAGTCATCAAAAATTGGACTCAACGGATGGACTATCGGAGGCGTAGCCGCAGCTAACATTTGAGAGGAATAATTCTCAAAAAATAAATACCAAATAATGTTATTTCGAATGATAATAAAGATTCCCCATTAAATTTGGAAAGTGTCTGTGTTTTTTCTTTAAAAAAATTAAGGAAAATTAGGTTTTGGCTACAACTTCGGTTTTAAGAAAGCGTCAACTCATTGCATGGACCCTTCCTTCGCTTGGGAAACAACGTCATCATTTTGGTTGCAATTTAGGAAAAAGCTTTTTTGAGGAGGTCACATAAAAAAATACTTTTTAGTTTTCAGTCTGGTTACTTATTGCCCCACATTGAGCAAAAATACTAAAAATATAGGTTTTTTAAAACACTTTTCTAACTAATTACCTGATATAAATTTTGCTTTAGTAATATTTTCCATTTTTTAATATGACTTTCAATACCAAGAAGGAGTGCTTAAATTATTATTTTATTATTTTTAGACCCGTGAATGGGTAGAAGAACAACCCGTAAATAGTGGAGTATTATTCAAGTATACATATGTACATATACTACTATAGATTAATCGGCTTTTGCAGTTAATAAGACATCTATGTATATATTTTTACATACATATATATCTTCCCAAGTTTTAAGTAATGACACAATACCTAAATATTCTTGCTCCAAATGCTTCTTTATCGCTATCAAACAAAGCTTCTTAATTAACACGACAATAAATGCTTCACTTTTATATCCATAAATGCATGGTGAGTGCATAAAACTTTTACGTTGCATTCTTATGCGTCTACGCATAAACGTAAAATCACCAAGACATAAGAAAAATTCGCAATGCTTAATTCAAAGCAATCAAAATATTGAAAGGACTGAGGTGAAGGCCTAAGAAACACGTGATTAAAATTGTAAGAAAAGGCAAACTACGCTCGTTGAGTGATTTGAAGGATATGGGAGATGATTTGTTAGATGCCATAATGACAAAATAAACATAAAAATCAAAGCAAGAACAAATGTGGATGATATAATATATATGTATTTATATGATGTGTGAGTATAGATGTTATATGGTTGTGTATGCTTAGTCATTAAAGGTTTTTAACTAACCCACAAATGCGTTTTCTTCATTAACACTTTTGTTGTTGCTCACAAGAAGGATTTTCGGAGAAGATATAGTATAATAGAACTAAGCCTCCAAGAAAGTATTTATGTATTGTAGTGTGCAAGAAAAAAGGTGCAGAGGGGATAAATTTGCTCAAGATATAGTATTTCACCGCGATCTTTGTATGCGTTTGGTATGCTTACAAACATTTGTTGCTATTGTAATTACTGACTTGTTGTTGTTGTTGTCATGTGAGGCATCAAGAGTGACAAATTTATGATCTTTAGCGATTTTCGCATTGCGAGTGGCTGAAGGGTGTATTTTCAGGATATTTGATGTTGTGTGTGCGTTTGCGTGTATTGTTTCTTGTTGTTGGCAAAGTAAATGCGGCATATTAATTTTTACGATTTGCATTCGCACGAATGTGTTGCTGAGCTATTAACGTGCTCTCACACACATAAATAAATTTGCAGCATCAATTACATATACATATGTATGTATATAGATATTAGGGTGGTTCATTTTTTAATAATTTTTAATTTTGTCAAATTTTAGCCTTTCACATTTTCTTTTTTAGTTTAAATCTAAATGAAGGTAAAGGTTAGAAATGCAAAAAAAAAATTTAGAGCCACCCTAATACATACATAAATATGTATATATGTTTTTGTTACCTTTATTTGCTTGCTCCAACCCCCCTATGGGCTTACTTTTCGCAACAAAATGCATTATCCTTTTGTATTACACCGTTATTGTGTGCGCGTACACATTACCGCTCGCTTGCGCCTCCTTGCTTCATTAATTTTAATACAAATACTCGGTTAATGCACACAAACACACATACATATATTGCATATTCGCAGTTGTGATTGCGAAAAATATTATTAGATTCACAATTTTTATGTGCTTTTTGCATACAAAAGGATATGCGTTCGGTTGCTGGAATTTCGTCGCCCATCGCTCGTCACTCGTCACTCGGCGGCGTTGCACATCAACACTGCCGCCGCTGCTGTCAGCCATAAATTTCTAATTTATGATGCCATAAATGTGCGTGTGCGTGAGTATGGAACGTATGTCAGTCACATCAAAAATCATCGTCAGCGTCATCATTGCGCTCGTCAACTGTGTGCGCGCTTTCTCACATATCCTTTAATAGTTATTTTTCGCAATTCTCATATGTGTGGCGGCACTCACCGGAAGTTTGTTTATTTTATAGTTTTGGTATGCGTTGGCACAGCGGGCTATGGAAATTCTCGTACATAAATGCTGCGTGAGTTTCTGATAGATATTGGAAGAGTCGAAGGTGTACAGGGTGCCTAAGTAGTGATATATAAAACCGTTCCAAGGATCATCGCCTTTATTTAACCAGAACGAAACCCGTTTTGGAAGTGGCTAAGGACTCTCAACTCCGCAGATTTCTTACCTAGGCGCAATACTAGATTCATTGTTAAAGAACCTTTTAGGAGCTGGAAATAGTTTTCAAGAAATATTCATCAAACTGTTTCTGAACTTTTCCTCGAAAAGACATAGCCTCAGAAAGACTTTTCGGACTATACGATATAGTTATAAGTCACATTAGAAATCCGATTCAAATTAACCTTCATACGTCTTCAAACTTTTCATTTCACTCAATGAACATACTCTAAAGACTAATGGTCTCAAAAAGGATCTACTTCATGATCCAATATCAATATTAAGACATGTTGGAATTTTCTGTAGAATAAACAAGAAGTGTGGCTTTGAGGGCTTCTTCAAAAAAGGCAGAGCACAGTAACATGCAGTGACAATGTAAGGACATCTAAACTTATCTGCTTCTTTTAAAGACTCACAGATAAATTGGAAGTTGTTCTAAAATTTTTGTCGACTATGAAATTAAGGCTTCTGATGATGAACCTCATAAATATTAGCTATGCCCAACATGGAGGAAGAATTTCTTATCAGTTCTGAATCACCATTATTACTGATTCCAACATCAGCATTGGTGCTTCGTGAAAATATTAACATACAGCCTACTTGGTGGTTCTAGAGATGAAAAGAGAACAATATATGTATACCCGTACAGTGTTTTATGATAGCTACGGATGTACCGTTTTAATGATAGATTCCAAGGCTTACCGATGCTCAGTGATTCATATCTGATATGAAGGCATTATTGATGGTCTTCAATAGAGTCAGCCAGAATCGCATAACTGGTTACAGGTTTCTCAATATTACGACGAAGAACAAGGTGTATTTTCGGAAGAATATAAATAATTTACATCAGGTTCTATCTTAAAAGCTGCAATTTCGTCCAGAAAACCTTAGGCTGACGAGGTAGAGTTTGGTTTACGATCCGTAAATATTTGTGGATATTTTCTTCTCTGTAGATTAGTTATTGTTTCGATAATATCCGACTACCAGGATGTGATGAAATATATTATTCCTTGCTTTGATCTATGCCTACGACCCGGAAAGAGACGACTAATCGGCCGAATATCGTGGCATAGGTGAGTCGAATCTGAAGAAACCACTTCAAAGTTGGTCAAAAAACAAAGTTATCTTGACAGTTTTTTCAGTTTCTGACCGTTCAAACTGTCAAAAAGAGGCCGGGATTATACGCCGACAACTCTTGGTTTTGCAGTATGATAAATCACCATCGCAAACTGTTTTGATTCTTCGTGAGTTTTCCGTCGAATTTCAACAAATATCATGCCGATACCACCCTATTTGAGTCAACTGAAGGCATTAAACGTGAAACAAAAAAAAAAACAAACATTGTCAGAACTGTATTGGGCCCAAGTGGGGAGGCAACAACATAGATTTTGAAGAATAAACCAAGAATTTTAAGATTATGAACAAAGTCTTACTATTTTTTGCTCATAGAGTGCATCTAGAATCCAGTTAATCCAGTTAATCATCAATTTCTGTCAAAATAGATTATTGATACAAATTGTTTTAACATTTCAACTCAAAAAAAGTATGAAATGAATACTCCATAATTCACTGATTTCAATATACAGTTTTCTAGGACTTCATGCTAAATACCCTGTATGAAAATATGCAAACCTGGTGGTTGTTCCACCGCTCTATCCACACAACTCACAGGCCGCTTCCACACACTTTGACACGTACGACTCATGTTTGACGTTTGTCAATTACAATTACAACACCCAAAAGCATCGACATAAACATATTAATATCAATGATCCATGCACACGCATTCATTTAATCCAACAACAAATTCGCAAATGCACATTTATTTCGTTCTTTTTTCCCCCCGCAGGCTTTCATATGCCCATTTTGAGACATTCAACACCTCAAAGTGACAGCCAAAACAGTCGTCAGAGCTCGTCAGTTATGAGTCGTTAGTTGACAATGCGCAGTTCCGCTATTGTTTTCAAACACACATATCCACACAAACAGTAACAAAGGCAACACATTTTGGCATTTTGCATACGTCAGTGCGTCACTTATGCAATTTTTGCATTAATGCAGTATTATTCTTTTTATTGCCGAAATTGTCAGTTTGTCGTCCTTTGGTTCGATTGTTTATGGTAGATGGGTCAATTGGTTGTATCTACCGCTGGTTGCAAGTTCAACTCAATAGTTGTTATGCAATAATATCGGGTTGTATGTATGGCTGTGTGTTTTGACTTTTGTCGGTTGTTTGGTTCGTTCGTTTTTATATTTATTTGCCATTTTCCTGGACGCATTAAAAACGCCCCGGATGGCGCATTTCCACAGCAATAAAATGATGACAATGTTGATGATAATCACGTGACAGCTATCAATGTTGTTGTTTATTTTATGTTTGTTTATTCTTCGTATAATGTACAAATGCAAAAATGTCAATTTATATACATATATTTAAATATTTGCAAGGTTTTTGGAAGAGCTCTCGGACGAAGGATATCGAAACTGTAGTAAGACTATTCTGAATTCCTTCTAAAGAAACATTGAGCAATATGTAACACAATTTGAGATACGAGTGCATTCTTGTCAAGAGCAGCCGAAGTTTGTACAAAGCCGTTCTGAAAATTTCTAAACTTTCAAAGGAAAAAATACTCTGGTCCAAATTGCGTTAAAACATTATTATTTTTTTTAAATGGCTTTTATTATCATTCCGTTGCTACAAATTGTTATTTGAGACAAATACTATAAACCGTTGGGGGTATTACAACAAAGCACGGTGAAATTATATCATATGCTTTGTGTACATATACATATGAGCCACATCTGAAGAGAATTAGTGGTTCCCACGATCTGTCCTAGAAAAGTCTAGTTATTCTCGACGGTAGTTCTTCGCGAACCTGAGTTTTAGCTTTGATGTTTATCAATGAGTGATCAATGAGAAGAGAAAGACACTCGAATATCGGTTGAAAACCTTAAGACAGAGCGCTTTGAACTACCAAACTAAAATACTAAAATACAATGTCAGAAATTTTAGTGATTTTTCTGCTCAGAAAACTCGTCAGCAGTTTCAGTTATGCATAGGGCGACAGTAATGAACAAGAAAAAATGTCCACTAGTCTGCAGCGAAGCTATAATATCCTTTACGAAAACTAATCTGAATAGGTACCAACGGGGAAAAAAAATGTTAGAAAATCGTTTGATTGCTTTTAACTGAGGTTCATGATGATTCGATTATTGATTCGGTTTACTCTGTCCAGATAACCTTATTGCTCTGAATGGAAGTATGTATTTCTCATAATAAAAATTTTCTCATAGTAATCTATCAATATCTTGGGAATTTCTTAAATCTCGAAATTGTTTCTTACTATATCGGGTGGGATCAAAGAGGATACATATGTAGTTCTCGGTAGTGGACACACATAAATAAATGATGGATGATGTTATATAAGGTTTGGTTCCAACTTAAACTGAATACTGAAATCCAAACTCGAATGAAAGAAAGAAAGTGTGTTAAAATTTTTTATAATTTTGAACTAATTTCTGTATGTTCTGAAGACAAATCTTTTCATTTATGCGTAGACTTAATTTCACTTTAACTTGTAGGTGAGGAGTGTGTAATAAAAATGCCAAAAACGCACTTTTATCTCATTGAAATGCAGTTAAGCTGAAAATTATGTAAATACAGTGAAACGAGTCACAAAAAGTCTTTGTAGAAAAAACGAATTTTTCTTCAAAAAAAGTTTAAAGAATAACCACCAAGCCACGCGCATTTAAATTCATTGAAGCTGAAGAGTAAAGTAAATTAGAAGCTGACGCCTAACGCGCTGCAGGACATGGACGGCTGCAAGGATAAGCAACAACAAAAACGAAAACTCCCAATGTTGTTTGTTTTGTAAGAAACATTTATTTACAAGCATTTGTTGTAATCGAAGTGTAGCGACAACCAGACTTTTGTCTGAAAATGTTGAAAAGGAAATCCGTGTTGCACGCTGCCGCACTACCCCGCGCTATCACGCTGATAATGTGACGGAAACTAATATAAATAAAATTTCAATTATTCAACAATTAATTTTGTCCTTTTTCGCTTTACATTGCCAGCCGCTCGACCGAGCGTTAAAAGAGCTGCAAGCGTTAGCTGCCCCAACCCATTGTGACAGCGCAGCAATGTAGTTAGTCAAGCGTTTATGTGGAGTATAAACTTCCAACGGCAACTGGCTGCCAGTGCAAGTGGCTACCGGCAATCGCCTTCAGATGTCAACTAATTCGATTCGAATGCGCTTCAGTGGAGCATTTACCAATGAAGCAATGAAAGCATATTTACAAAACTTAGCAGTTGGGGGTTGCTGGTTGGCGTCTTTAGGTTTCCGGTGTCGTACTCGAAAGGAATAATAAAAGTATCGGTTGGTAAAGCAGTTTCGTTCTTCTAATACTCCAAATTCTAGCTAAGTTTCAAGTCTCTACGCACAATAACTGCAGCTTTATATATTGCTAGAGTTGTGGCTCCAGCCTTTCTAAGGCATTGCCGCCTGAACTTCGTCAAAACTCTTCTCTTCTTCACTTCTTATGCGCTTTATAAAATTACTCACTTGCATTTATTTACTTCTCTGCAGAAAAATTTGTTAGATTTCTTTGAGAACAATAATAGGAACTCAAGCTGTGCATCGCCGTTGTGGCAAGGAAGTAAGTCGCCGCGTTGCTGCTTCGCTCAGTTGGAAGTGCAAAGTCGTGTTTCCAGCGCAGTTCGAATGTGTCGCTGCAACTATTCCTTTTGGCTTGCAAAGTTTTGCTTTTCAATTGAATTGTCGTTCAGACTTAAGCGATAATTAGAAGGCAAAGTGCAGTTGCGCAAAGTTTTATTACTAATTCAGTTTCTAGTGATGATACTCCCTTCAGCGGAAGCACAATTTTTGCGCAATTTATTTGAAGGTTAGAATTATTTCGAAAGAACCTTTCAAGTTTGCAGCAATGCATTAGAAGAAAGCGATTTCAACAGTCGAAAAATACTAACACATGTGGGCTCTAAAGTATTCGTGAAAGAAAATTAAATACAGCAATATATTTCGTTGAAGATCTAAGTAAACTGACTATCCTGAGGTACAGTGTTGAATAAACGATTCGCAGACAATCCCAGTATAGTGGAAACAAATTTTAACTGAGCAACACTCTCCGGAATGAAACCTATGCAAGGAAGATCATTTGATATCCGAACGCATTGGTCCTATTCCACGGAAAGCAGACTTTACTTGGTTAGTTTATAGAAGTAGTGAGTTACAAAATCAAGATTAACTTACCGCGTTTGCCTTCAGCGATATTTGTCCCTGATTCATGTCTCAACTGTCTTCCTTCCTTCGTTAAAGGCAAATCCGCTAGAGAAATGTTCCGTGAGATTAATGGTGTTTTGGGAAATGGTACTCTAACACTTCGAACTGCGGAGGAAAGGTTTCGACGATTCAGAGCGGGGAAAACGACACCATGAATAAGAAAGTCGACGGAAGACCTGTGACGACGAATACCGATCAAATCATGGAAAACATCGAGTTATACCGGCATGTGGCATCTCGTGACATCGCCCAGAAGATGGAAGTTAGTCACTAAACCAATTTAAACCATCTGCAGAAGGCTGAATACACAAAATAGCTTGATATTTGGATGCCGAATGACTTGACGCAAAAAACCCTTCTGGACCGAAAACGGTCGTGGCCGAAGGCCGGTGAATCGTCCTAAACAAAGACCAAGCCGGGATTGACAGCCAGGAAGGTTTTGGTGTGTGTTTGTTGGGATTGGATTGATCGACCAGAAGCGTCCAGAATTGGCCAACAAGAAGGATGTAGTATTCCACTAGGACAACGCTAGACCACACACTTCGTTGATGACTCGTCAGAAGCTACGCGAGCTCTGATGGGAGGTTTTATCACATCCACCATATAGCCAGGACATAGCGCCAAGTGATTACCACCTGTAACTGTCCATGAGGAACGCCCTTGTTGGTGTAAATTTGAACTCAAAAGAGGCTTGTGAAAAGTGGCTGTCCGAGTTCTTCGCAAATGAGGAGGAGGCTTCTACGAGGGGTTTATTATTAAGTTTCCGTCTATTTGGAAACCGATTATCGAACGAAACGTCGCATAAGGAGATATTTGATATTTGAAATATTGAGCCGCGTGAGTTATATGCTTCATGAATTATTAAGAATGAGGAAGCTATCGGTGCTATGGATGTAACGTTTGCTTACACTTGATAACAAACATTATGGTTAACGCTAGTTAAATGGTGTCTGAAGAAGTTTGTGCGTAATTTCGTTTCTGTCCTCGAAATATAAAAACCGAAGCATCTTAGTATTCGAGTGGTTGAAAAACGCAAAAGGTTGACAATGAGAAATAGAACCTGACTTGCAGTGAAAAAGCTCCATTTAGGCGAAGAAACTCATGCTATTCCACTATAATCAACCATCACTCCTGCCGCCATGATTATGTATAATAATTTTATTAAGAAATACTTAAATTATTCTGTACATAGCATATTGAGAAAGTCTACGAGGTATGACAATTAAGTAATGAGACTGATTCCATAAAAACCGTATATTTGAAAATTATTCTACAACTCTGTCATCCCCTTCAAAGTAGTCCCCTTGGGCAGCTATACAGCGATTACAGCGCGTTTTCCATGCTTCGTAACATTTCTGGAACGCTTCGACTGGGATGTCCGCGAGTACCCTCGTCACGACCGCCTGGATGTCCGTAATCGACTCAAAATGGGTTCCTTTGACCACCGATTTTGTTTTAGGAAACAAAAAAAGTCACAGGGTGACATGTCGGGCGAATAAAGCGGCTGTTGCAACACGGCGATCCCTTTAGAGGCCAAATACTGGGACACGCTGAGGGCGGTGTGGCACGGCGCGTTGTCGTGCTGAAGGATCCAGGTACGAGCATGTCTGGGCGCAGCCTGTTGACTCGTTTTCGCAATCTTTCGAGTACTTGGCAATAGCAGCCTTGATTCACAGTTTTCCGCGGTGGAACGAATTCCTTGTGGACGATTCCATAGCTATCAAACAAGGCAATAATCATCGTTTTCACCTTCGACTTGCTTATGCAAGCTTTTTTCGGGCGGGGGGCGCGCGGAGACAACCATTGTGAGTCAATGAGTGAGTTTTTCCATTTTCAAACCTCGTAAAATCTTAGACTTAATCGAAAATTGCAAAACCTAGTAGAACAATATTTACCTTAGTAATATCCTTGCTATCTGTTAAATACTCACACCAAATTTGAGTCCATATCTTCAACTGCTGTAACTTTTAGATACAATAAATTACGATTTACTTTTTTGCATCATTAAACCCATTTCCTTTTTCTAGTGACTCGTGACAGCCAAACTACGACAATAATTCAAAATAACAATTAAAATTACAACAGCAGCATTTCGATAAATAATCTGTGGGGCCTACACCCTTGCAGTCTTTCAGCAAAGACTTATTGTCAAGTCTTGAGTCTTACAAGACAGCATGTGGCTTTCCTGTGTGCGGCTGTTTGCTAATTAGCGCGCATATCCTTGAGCCCGCGATTACACAAGGTAAGACATCCCGCTAATCAACAGATACATACGTACCAAAGCAGCAAGAGTGTAGACAAATGTCAGAAACAACAAAAGAATTATCCTTTGGTTTGTAGAGATAATGTCAGTTGTAAGCCTAAGTTTGCAAGGCCTTTTTCGGCTGATAAATGCTATAGGTGTGCGCGGCAGTGGGATTAAATTGTTTAATTTTAAATACGTGCAACTTGACACTTTCTGCAAATGCTACAAAGGAAGGTAGCGAAAAATAAATGAGGAAAATATTTAACAATATAAGAAAAGCAAAAGCAGCAGCAACAATATTTGAGTTGAGTAAAAGTTTTCTTATTATTGTGGAACCGGCGTAAAAGTCACAGTCATTTTGGCTCAGCAATATCAAGTGTTTATGTGTGTATGCTTGTACACTCAAGCGAAGAAAGAGCCAAGTAATTGCTTGTAAGCATAAGTTGGCTAAGAAAAATCATTAACACGCCGCAAGCAAGCCACGCCAAAGTCAAAGCACTGAAAGGATAACAGATTTTTCTGCTAATTTGCAGCAGGCATCCTTTTGTGCGTGACGCGACGTGCCACAAAACACCAAAAGCAACAGCAACAACAGTGCTGTCATTGTCAACACAACCGTAGAGTAAACTAGCAAGCACGACAGTGACAAGGAGCAAATAAAAGCCAAATGATTTGCACTGATAGTAGTAGGCTTGCGCATCAAGTCTCATTCTTGAGTTGAAGCAAAGCGTAAGCAGACGGTTGACAGGAAGTCACACTGACTGCACGTATCGGTGACATATACACACACACCTTCACTTTCAATATTACACTTTCAAATCACTTCCTCCCGCATCGTGCCGTCGTGACGTTGCCTACATAGACACAGATAACTTGAATAATGAAGAAGACGCCGCTTTGTGGCAAGCACTTTGGCGCTGCAGCCATTGATGCCAGCGCTTGAGATAGTGTCGTCTTGGAGAATAGTATAATGTGTAGATTGTGTGGAGTCTATAGCAAGTGCTGGTGTATGTGTTTACTTACAAAACTTTTGCGTTATAATAAATTGCGTTTTCATTCTCATGCCAAAGTTGTGGTGCGTTGACAGTTGCTTAACGCTTCATAATCAGAAAACAAATAAGTTCAGATCTCTAATTGCGAAATTGTGAAATTGTCTGTATTGCTGTATATACATACATACACATATATACTACAAGAACTATTGTAAAGATATATTGCGAGCAATATGCTGTTTGAGCTGGTGTGGAGTTAATTCCGTTTGTTCGGAAGATCCTCTTGCATCGTTGTGTTCTTTAAGACATCTGAGGAATTTTAAGATAGTGCTTAAATCAAGTTCTAGAAATAGAACTTGTTCTATTATAAAACTTTTGAATACTCCAAAATAAAGGCAGTAGAGCTTGGTCATCTTGAAGCTTTTGATTAATGTAGCGCGAGATCTAGGCAAGCTCTTGAGATTTATACATATGTATATTACATATTCGGAAAGAAATAAGGAGGTGCATGTTGGATTAACATATTTGTACCCTGAACAGAATATATTAAGTTTGCCACGAAGTTTGTAATACCTTGAAGAAAAACGTCGATGACGAACTAAGTCGACTTAGTAATTTCAGTCTGTCTATCCGACTAAATGTCTATGAGAAAAAAAAAATGAAAAAAAAATCCTCAGGTTTTGAGATTATGATATGAAATGTTATGCACTTCTTTTCTTGACGAACTCATCCATTTTTCGGATCACTATAGAATATAAACTTATTTTTATACCCTTTGTCATATAAGAAATTCAACTGCAAAGTATTCCACACAAACTTATAGTAGTAGCCATAATAGATATAAATTTTGTCAAATGAATCTTCGTTAGTCACAGTCTGACCTAAATAAAATTATTATAGGATTCATGATTGATGCGATATCTCAGAATAGGCAAAATATGTGTTTACTAGGGGTTAGGGACTATTGCAACTACAAGTGTTCAACAACCAAATCTCTTCTAAAAATAAATGCATAAAAGCTCTGGAGATATATGAACAAAGACCTTCCTAATTATATATGCTTAAGCATACTCTAAAATTATTATTTGTTTGTGCTAGGTATCAAATATTGTGATACATCAGCTTTGGGTCCGTGATCCCTTTTGTCAAATCAACAGTGGCCTTAGGTTTGCCCCATAGTATTTATCGTCTCTAGTTGTCTTGCAATTTTATATAATGACATTTCTTATAGTCCCCAACCGTGCGATCTCTGAATGTTGTAGTGAGAGGAAATAGTATAAATCAAATTAGAAAAAGTTGCTAAAGTATTGAAAAGGTCTTTTAGAAAGCAATACCATCGGGAAGAATGTTTAGTTAACGTGAGGGAGTTAAAATCATTTCATCAAACTTACAGGGTGCACAAATTTCCGCTGGAAAAAAATCCGTAAATATTTGAAGAAAATAAAAGTTAAGACAATTAAGCTAAGCTTACTATTGAAATTTCTGGATTTCAACGCTAAGCACAATACAGAACTCAATGAAATTTAGAAAAATAATCTTCTGATTTACAATATGGGAAATTTCTATTTTTATAGGAATTTTGAAAGAAAGAATGTTAAAGTCTAACTACGAACTGTGTTTAAGAGTGAGATACAACATTTGATTACTATTTTAAGTATTGGCTAACTAGTCTTGCATTGAGGAACTCACGTGCAAAAATAGTTCAAATAGTGTGAATTCAAATTAAATAAAGACAATGTGAATATTCGCATCAGAGATTTAAGCATATTAGTATAGCTTGCAGACTCGTCTACAATGTAATTCACGCGTCTGCAGTGCCAATTCAAATAAATAGACAACACCGTTAAGTAAATATAATGAAATAAATTGCCAGAAAGCCAAAAATAAACATACAGCACAACAACAATTGCAGTCGAGAAGACAGGACAAAACAATCAAATGAACCACTAATTGCGTGCCAAAATGCAATTTACGGCATTAAGAGGCAACACAACAACAACTATGTGCAAAACTAAAGGCAACAAAGCATAGCGAAAGCAACAACAAAAGGTTTGCTAAATGGGCGCTTATTAAGTGACGAAATAAGCCAGGAATAGAGTGAAATGGTCAAACTTCAAACACAAAGCAAACGCACACACACATTAACATGTGAGCTCTAGGATGGCAATTGAGACAAGCGGGCGGTGATTCGGTTGGAGGCCAGTTGGGGAAGGAATTCACGAGAGTCTTAAACATATATGTATGTATGGCGTGGCAACATGTCATTTTTGAAAAATTCGAAATTTTAGGTAATCCCGAAATTTCGGGACTAAAAATGTGATTGACGCAATTGATGTAAACAAATTATTTTTAATTTAAAAACTGTTCTATAACTGTTAAACAATTCCAAATAATTATTTGTCATATTCCCCATCATCCCGAAATTTCGAGATTGCTTAAACTCATATTATGAAAACTAACACAAGAAGTAGCTTAATTTATAAAAGAGAAAACAGATTGTGTATTAACCGCAAAATATAACTATCTATGAGTCGAAATTTTAAAACATATGTATATGAGAGCTGATAATTTATATTTTTAATAAATAATAAAGCAATATTAAATTTCAATATTTTGAAGATGAAAAGTTCTTTATAAAATTTGTTACAACAACTTTTTTTTGATATCTATTTACCGAAGCTTATAAAAATCATAAACCATCATCATAACGGGGTTCGGGATTTCGGGACTGACCTCACTAGTTACAAGTATATTATTTTAATTAGGACGACTCGGTTCTTTTTGTACACCTAGTTCCAAAATTAAAAACGGTCATTACATCGGAGATTCGGGATTTCGAGACTGACCGCACTAGTTACATATACAAGACTATTATGTTAATTTGAACGACTTGGTTCTTTTTGTACACTCAATTTTCGGTATTTAAAAATTTTTATATTCCAGAATTTCGGGATTGAACTCACTAATAACATAATTAAGCAAATTTTAGAAAAACTTTAACCTATATGTACTATTTTAACAGAAAAACAGAATTTATTTCATATTGATAATTCAGGATTTCGGGATTTTCATCTCAAGCAATGCGATTACCATTAGAAACCGCTCAAAATTGGCATAGTGTGAGCATTTGGGCTTTTGGCGTGAAAATTCAATTATTGACCAATGTCAGTGTCCACTTCAGGGCGTTGCTGACCAGTGTCAATAAAGCAAACAACAACAAAAGAAACACATACATATAAGCCCGAAACAATGGCAACAAGATAATTGTGAATGTGCAAAAGTCTTGAGAAAAGCAAACACAAAATGCAAATGAAAGGATTAAATCCTGACCGGAGCACAAAAAGAAGGTTATAATTGATGACGGATAGAGTGTGAGCGAAAGAGAAGGGAAGTAAAGCGATTGCAAGAAGGGAATAAAAGTTAGACCAAATTTTTCATTAATAAAAGTTATCTCAAAACTCGACCATGAAATTCAAAGTGGAAATGGGTAATTTTGTAATTTACAATGTTAATCCTTTTAGGAATAAGTGACAAAAGGTTTTAAATTTAGATTTGAAAATTTTAAATTTCAAACATACTAATACAACGTTAATTGTCCCGTTAACTTTGAAGCGCTTAAACAATAAATATGTATGCATTTATAATAGAAAAGCAACAACAATAGCAGCAACAAAGTGTTGACATTGATAAATTACCTTGTGCCTCAGTTGACGGTGTGATTTATCGCTGCAGCCTTTTCGGCATCAAAGCTTACACTGTTGTCGCTGATATCCCGTTTATGCTTCGCTCTTATTGCTTTGTAATATACTGCTCACATGCATGTTGCTGTTTGATGTTATAATTTTGTTGTAGTCGCTGTGGCCTTTATCGTCCATGGCATCACTAACAGAGCAAAGCTGGTCACGTGTCGCTTTGCCACAGTTAACCGCCTGTAAGTATGCAAATAAATCGGGCGTTTGGTCAATGTGAGATTTTTTAATTAAATGCAAATATATAAATAAATGACCATTGGCAAAAAATTTTGTAGAGAGGTGCACTGTAGTGGAAAAGCATATATGCAAATAACAGTTAGATTATGAATAAAGGCAGGGAATTTAGTAGTTGGAGTGAATTTTCGGTATGCAATTTCAAAAGGATTTATTGTTCATCCGAAATCCCGAAATGTGGGGAGTAGTCGGATAGTAGGGATAAAAAGTCAGTAAAGACATATGAAGGTTTTCAACTCTTAATTCGATAATAATAATTGGAAAAGAGAAAGTCTCACCTTCGATCTGAACTATAGGTTATTGATATCCTATCTATGAGGAAAAACTCCTGTAATATAGGTCTATCGACAGAGAAATATGTACATATCGTCATCTTACTAGTAAATTCTTGTAAAGCCATTTCCTTCCAGATTGAAAGCTAAGTTTCTAGAGACCTTATTTGCTCTAAAACTCAATTTCAGTTTCTTACTGGTTTCTCATGTTTTTCGGAAGAGTGGTAGTTTTACTGTGTTTCTTCAAGTGCAACATATCTATATGTTGACTGATAAGATCCATTAATGAGCAGTATATTTATTGGAACCAATCTACTACACAATGGAGCGCACAAAGTTCATTTCTCTTCTGCAAAATTCAAGCGCAGAGTTCAGTTGGTTCCGAAGCTCCGTGGCTGGATTGCACATGTAATAACAGATCTCCCATACACTACTGTCTCAAAAAATACTGCCGCAAAGTAGATAATCTTGAAAACAATACAAAAGTCAGTTTCGTATGGGGTAGTGGAGTTGCAAAATATGTGCAATATGAAGTGATAAAGATAGAGAATTTGTTAGATATAGAATTATTGAAAGAAATATGGATAGAAAGGAACTAAAGTCTAAACCCTTTTTTCAGAGTACAAACCGAAGAAAATATTCATTTATTTTACCCACCTTAATATATTTCATTCTGGGTCTCCAACGCAGAATCATTCTCGCCGACAGGTGCTACCATGGACGTTCAAAGTAAAGTCCTTTCTCGACTACCAAAAACCAAACGAAGGCGCAGTCGACGACGATTTGTCCGCCGACATTGACATAGCTCAGGGCATCAAGAGACAGCGGCTGCGCTTGATAGGTCATTTTGTCCAGATAAGAAAAAATTCCAGCTTTGAAGGTTTTAGATTCTGTACCCGCCGGTGGAAGTAGAGAAAGAGGATGACCTCCCTTCCGTTGGAAAGATAAGGTGGAGAAGGTTTTGCCTGCACTTGGTATCTCGAATTGGTGCCAAATGGCGTAAAGAAGGGAAAATTGGACCGCTGTTGGTAACATGGCTATAACCGCATCAGCGGTGTCTATGCCAGTAAAGAAGAATAATAGATATAGACATAGATAAAAAGATAAAGACAAATATAAACTGAAAACTTTAAGCAGGGTGCACATTGAAGGAATCTGATAAGATCGAGTGCGTACCGTAGAAGATTGAAAACAACATCTTAACTTTTAATTTAATTGAAAGAAGCTTCTAAATACTCTTTTAAAGAAGCGGAGCAAAAATATAATTAAATTAAAACAAAACCTCCGACCAATACTAAACCCCTAAAAACAGCAACAAAAACATCACATGCACGTCTATATTTGGTTATAAAATTGGTCAGCGAGTATATCAACAACATAATTGCCGGTCATTTGCCATGAACAACAAGCGAGTGCAGCAAAAGTAACATAAAAGTGTAAAGGATAACAGTAATATTGACAATAACAACAAACAACAGCAGCACCGCAACAAAAGCAACAGCGAAACGAGTGCAGACACTTCATGAGCTGACCAAAAAAGCAATCAGCATGGATGGCACATTTCAATGCCACAAAAACCTAACAAAAACAAGAAGAATAAGAATAGGTATGCGTGTGTGGCTAAAACAAAGCGATTTGCCACGTTTGTCATATGCAAATCACACAGAAGTGTCAGCAGCAGCGGCACACAAGCAAGGCCAGACTCACACAAATTGCGTGCAGGCTGTGGCAGTTGCAACAATGAAAGTGCCAACAACAGGACTGGCGGCAAGCAACATGCGGAAATAATGCAACAACATGTACGCCACTCAAAACAAGCGGTTTGTTGGTGGTGAAGCTGCGCAAATGCAAATAACTGCAAATGGTATGTGGAAAAACCGTTGCAAAAAAGAAAAAGAGCGGCGAAGTGGTTTAGGCGCAGAGGCAGCCGTATCGCTGGTAGGAGGAAAGGTGAAAAAGTGCTCATCATTGATGGAGTAGATTAACAAGCGTGCAACAATGTTGCAAAGTGATTACAAACACAAATACTTTCACACACACATATGCAAACCTCTTGTTACATCACTTTATCACTCGAACTGTTGTTACTGTGTTATTGCTTTGCAACCGTGCAATATTGCATGCAACACATTCTATACACACATATGCATTTACATATATTGTTGCAGTCAGTATAATAATGGCATGTGGCAAGTACCTACTCAGTGCAAAATGGCGTATTTAAGCATAAAAGTATGCAATACGCTTTTGTTTTAACGGTAAGTCCATACTGTATGCATACGTGTATGTATGGGTGACTGTGTGCTGTGACAGTTGGCTGCGCATGTGATTGCTTTGTGGCCGGATACGCAGTTTTTATGCATTTTTGGGTTTTGATAGCATCAACTTTTTAAACTTTATATGCACATTTGCAGTTATTGGGCATGAAAAGTGCTTTCACAAAAACAAAAAAACAATATTAAAAATATAATATAAGCATGGCTTGTGATAATGTTGCCACAGTGTAACAAAAACTAAAAAAAAAAATACAGTTGCTAGATCCACATTGTTACATTCATTAAAGGAAAAAAATAATAATAAAACAATACAGTAGTGTAATAATTTTAGCCATTTTATAGCATAATTTTTAAATTTTTATAGGAAAAATTTATATGTATATCAAGCTTGGAACCTGCTTTATTTTTCTTTAAAAGGCACTTGGTTTAGTGAATAGAGTAAGTTTAGATCTCATATATATTTTGAATTTCTTTAGGGTCTAAATCTCAGAAGAAAAAATTTAATTTTATTTTTCATTTTGGTAGTTTCTTACTTTGTTACATACTTCTGTATGTCTCATCTAAATTATTTAAATCGGAGTATTAAGTTCAGATTATTCACATGAATTCGAAGTCTTACAAGTTTTACAAATCCAGCCGCAAGAGAAAAGTGTTGGAAAAAGAGTGGGAACCATAATTGTAAAAAAATAAGGGATATAGGTGTCCAGACCAGAAATCCAGATAGAGAAACAACTTATCCCGTGTCATTGTTCAAGCATGTGAACATCGGTTGACTATAAGTTTCCAAAAGAAACCTTGATTTTTTTTCGAAAAAGTATGCAAAGTTGCCTGTGCACTAAAAATTTTCGCGATTACTCGCACAATTTGTCTATGAAAACAGCTTGAAAACGTGGAAACAATTTATCCAAGAATTTAGAAGAACACCTACCTGAACCTCCTTTTTAATGATAAATGTGCGAAATGGCACAACTTATCTTACCATAGAAAAGAAAATGAAAGTTCATCCTCCAAGTACCGATTACACTCGTTTTGGGGTAAAATTATAAACCTTAACGTTGGGCCATTTATGGACTTCTTTATAAAGACTACAAAATTGGTAGAAAAATTGGCCTATTTAATTGGCCTCATTTACTCAATTACACATTTCCAACCGCTTACTGCGAAATTTTTATCTTCTAAAATTGCTCTCTTTACTCTGGTATAAAGAATATTTATATATTAGCATTTCTTTAAAAATATGGCAACTTTTAATTTAATTGCACTCAGTTTTACTCCGTACTCTCGAGTCTTATCTTTTCATGCAAGTATTTTATCTTCTTATGAGCATTAACCTCCTCGAACAACTACCTTAACATCGTCAAACCAAAGTACCAAAATTATGCTTATGTATGTGTGTTTGTATTCAAATTGCAAGCGTGTACTTAATATAATGGACTGGTACTTATTTTACTGGCGAGGTTCATTTCTGCATATTTCGTCCTTTTACTGTCCATTTTATTGCGGCCAGAGATTGTTACGTTTTACTATTCCAGTTGGTCACTCAACTATTTATTCACTAGTTGCTGTTATTGCTCTGACTTTGCGGTTAATTTAGTTTCGCTTGCTCTTATAGGTTTTTTGCATAACTTTTTTGTTGCTTTCCATTTCATTTTTTTTAATATTTGCTTTACATACATATGTACTCTGTATGTTAGAGTGAGCCAAAACTACATATCGAATTCATGGGGTTAAAAAGATGCTATAAAGGAAAATATTCCTGCACGGATTAATTTTTAGATTAGTGGAATAATGTTTTCTTTAAAAATTTACAAATAACTTACATTATAATTTTTGAGTGTTTATGATATAGTTTTTCCTAAAAATATATGGAGTGTGAAACAAATGTTTTACGTTCTACTTTACTAACGGGTGATTTTTTTGAGGTTAGGATTTTCATGCATTAGTATTTGACAGATCACGTGGGATTTCAGACATGGTGTCAAAGAGAAAGATGCTCAGTATGCTTTGACATTTTCATCATGAATAGACGTAACGAGCAACGCTTGCAAATCGTTGAATTTTATTACCAAAATCAGTGTTCGGTTCGAAATCAATTTTGTTCAGCGATGAGGCTCATTTCTGGTTGAATGGCTACGTAAATAAGCAAAATTGCCGCATTTGGGGTGAAGAGCAACCAGAAGCCGTTCAAGAACTGCCCATGCATCCCGAAAAATGCACTGTTTGGTGTGGTTTGTACGCTGGTGGAATCATTGGACCGTATTTTTTCAAAGATGCTGTTGGACGCAACGTTACGGTGAATGGCGATCGCTATCGTTCGATGCTAACAAACTTTTTGTTGCCAAAAATGGAAGAACTGAACTTGGTTGACATGTGGTTTCAACATGCCACACAGCTCGCGATTCTATGGCCATTTTGAGGGAAAACTTCGGACAACAATTCATCTCAAGAAATGGGACCCGTAAGTTGGCCACCAAGATCATGCGATTTATTTTAGACTAGACTTTTTTTGTGGGGCTACGTCAAGTCTAAAGTCTACAGAAATAAGCCAGCAACTATTCCAGCTTTGGAAGACAACATTTCCGAAGAAATTCGGGCTATTCCGGCCGAAATGCTCGAAAAAGTTGCCCAAAATTGGACTTTCGAATGGACCACCTAAGACGCAGCCGCGGTCAACATTTAAATGAAATTATCTTCAAAAAGTAAATGTCATGAACCAATCCAACGTTTCAAATAAAGAACCGATGAGATTTTGCAAATTTTATGCCTTTTTTTTTTTAAAAAAAGTTATCAAGCTCTTAAAAATCACCCTTTATAAGATATATTGAAAAATACATACGATTTTTTATGGAAAATTCGGTCTGTGGTAGATTTTTTAGAAAATTGTATGCCTTAAATAATCCATAATGTTAATTTATCCAAAACAATTCAAAATTTATAGGGATTTTAATGAAAAATATATTTTGCGTGTTTTCTATTTTTGTTCTTATAATCAGATATATAAAAGTTTGTACCTATCTTCAAACCAGTTCAAAAGATATTTCGTTTTTTAGAACACTATATTTATAGGCAACAAATTTTTCAGAGTTTCAAGCGAAAAAATAGCATTCGTCTCACCCTAATACACATGTTAATGGTTTTATATTTTATTTTTGTTTTCTTAGCTTTATCAAACCAAAAATAGATCTTGTTAATATATAATATATACTCGTAATGTGTTTGAACTAGTATATTTGTATATTTGTAAAATTCCCTCTGGTCTCATTTAAAAACTTGTGATCGCCATTTGTATTATTACAACTCTGTTATTTTCAAATTAAATGTGTGCCTGGTTACAGTTTTAATGGCATAGAAGGGAAATTTGCCTGGTTAGTTTACATAACCCAGCAGTAAGAAATTTAAAATGAAAGTCTCGCTAAATTTCTTTTAGGCTAGAATTGTCTGCAGGTCTGAGAACGGAAGCAGTATTGAAGACCAAATCTGGAGAATGTGTTGGCTAAGGCATTTAAACTGATACATGTGGCACAGTATTTAAAATATATCCTGAAATTCATTGGAAACTTTGGTAGTGATTAAATAAAACTCGTTCTCTTCTTGAGCGTTCTCAGCGTTTAGAACACCAAAAATCGGTTAGAATAAATATTGTTTGACCTCTTTATACATACCATCAGGCATTTCTTATCCAACTTGTTTGAGTGCCTGGACACAGCGGAATCACCGTCGAAACTTGCAAACCGAAGAGCTTGTTAAAAACTTACCTACCCCAATTATATCAAATTGGAAGTGAACCGATTTTCCGTCAACCTGTTGCGCTCTAGCGTTAGATTTATGGACCTCTCGGAAGCTTTCGCAAGAGTTGGTCAACATTCACGACTTTGTGCAGCTGCGAGATCAGTCTGGCTAAGAGTAGAACATAAAGTGCCTCTAAAGAAGAAGGTTGATTGTAAGTGTTATGAGTGGACACTGTCAAATAGGCGCATATTCGATGCGGCGAGGAATCTCATCAGATGCATCTTGTCAAGCGTATGGCTGATTACAAAGTGGTATCGTTTAAGTATCTTCTTCCTAACTGTGCCGTTTTTGTCAGACTAAGTTGAAATATCTCGGTAGGTAGGCACACTAATGAATTGATACTAGCGGGCTTAATTATTCTGTGATAATATCAAAATTCTTCGGCGATATATGAGGGTCATCCATTTTCGGAGCTTTGGATATAATTAAATACCAGAATTAAAAGTAACGGGTGATTTTTTTGAGGTTAGGATTTTCATGCATTAGTATTTGACAGATCACGTGGGATTTCAGACATGGTGTCAAAGAGAAAGATGCTCAGTATGCTTTGACATTTCATCATGAATAGACTTATTAACGAGCAACGCTTGCAAATCATTGAATTTTATTACCAAAATCATTGTTTTGTTCAGCGATGAGGCTCATTTCTGGTTGAATGGCTACGTAAATAAGCAAAATTGCCGCATTTGGGGTGAAGAGCAACCAGAAGCCGTTCAAGAACTGCCATTCCCGAAAAATGCACTGTTTGGTGTGGTTTTGTACGCTTTGTGGAATCATTGTGGACCGTATTTTTTCAAAGATGCTGTTGGACGCAACGTTACGGTGAATGGCGATCGATGCTAACAAACTTTTTGTTGCCAAAAATGGAAGAACTGAACTTGGTTGACATGTGGTTTCAACAAGATGGCGCTACATGCCACACAGCTCGCGATTCTATGGCCATTTTGAGGGAAAACTTCGGACAACAATTCATCTCAAGAAATGGAATGGACCCGTAAGTTGGCCACCAAGATCATGCGATTTAACGCCTTTAGACTATTTTTTTGTGGGGCTACGTCAAGTCTAAAGTCTACAGAAATAAGCCAGCAACTATTCCAGCTTTGGAAGACAACATTCGAAGAAATTCGGGCTATTCCGCCGAAATGCTCGAAAAAGTTGCCCAAAATTGGACTTTCCGAATGGACCCACTAAGACGCAGCCGCGGTCAACATTTAAATGAAATTATCTTCAAAAAGTAAATGTCATGAACCAATCTAACCGTTTCAAATAAAGAACCGATGAGATTTTGCAAAATTTTATGCGTTTTTTTTTTTTAAAAAGTTATCAAGCTCTTAAAAAATCACCCTTTAGGATTTGGTATGAGATCGCGTAATAGCTTGGCACTTGTATGCAGAAAATTTATGTTTATTGACGCAATAATTAATATTCTAATGAGGTCCGTAGCCTAACATACTGCCCCACTCCCTGAAGGTTCATTTTAGTATAGTTGAGTACCTTCGAGAAAATTTCCCTTGAGTGCAGTGAACCAAAACTCAATAAAGTTGTGAAGTAAAGGAAAGGTTTGTCTCATAATAGTATATTATTTGCTTACGAAGCAATAAAAGTCTCATAATTTGTTGATTATTTTCTGCTTCTCGATTAAGCGGACAATTAACGAAAAAGGGTCTTCCATAACTCCAGTTCTAAAATCGTATACAAACATGTGATTAAAAAGCTATTTGTTGAAAGCCAATTTTGGCTCCAAAGAGAGTGAAAATTCGGTTCCCCTAAATAATTGAAATATAAACAGGGTATGATCCGCAATATGGCGAATTCAGTGCCCACTTTGTGAATAGCACGAATTCTGATGCACTCATGGGAATTTTGATTGGTCCAGGAGTGTTAATCAAATGAAGTTCTATCTCAAGAAAGGAATGAGTGGCTTCTAAGCACACTAACCATCTGATTTTTCCACCAGCTTTATGTTGGAAAGACTGCTTTGAAAGCTTTATGGTTCATTAAGTGACCACAAAAATGCAGCATAAACTTTTAGATAAAGTCACAACAAACACATATACATACATATATAAAATTTGCAATGTTTAGTAATGAAAAAATTTTCCTCACTGTTACGAATTTTTGTATTTCTTATTCTTGTTTTTCAATATAGAAAATGCAAAATAATTTCACACTTTAAATATATCGTATCAAATGCATCTATATTTTGATGCGGTGGCATTAAGGCATTATATTTTCCATATAGAGAAAATGCTTTATGCAGAATATTGTAAAGACTTTAAAGCAAATTCTTGCTCTTACCAAATCAATTCCACTAGTTATGATCCGTGTAATTATTTCTATTTTATATAGTTATATGTTAAACGATTTTCTGGGATATAGAAATATCTTCGAAAAAGCAGATTTATATTTGTATGCATATTCCTATACATTTCTTTAAGCATTCACTTCTCACATTTTCATATCAAATGTCTTGCTACAAATTTCTCTATTTTCTCAAGAATTTCATTTGCTTTCACATCAACTAAAATCACACCTTCCTCTCAAGTGAAATAGAAAAGCTATTATTGTGATGTTCTCTTATTCATTCAAAGCAATCTTCCGCACTCAATATTATTAGTTTTGCTGCACACGAAGAGTTTACTGGCTAAGCCTATTCAGCTAACTGAAAGTCTTTTCTTGAGTTTGTCTGCTTCTCCTTCGTCTTTCAATTTCTCATAGAAATGCACGCATTTCTTCCTCATTGTCACTTTGTCTAAACAAAATGCATTCAGAAATAGTTTTCATTCTTAGAATTCTAATTGAATTTCCCTGGCAAGTTGTACACCATTCAATTGTGTAAATTTTGTATGAATTCCTAAGTAGATTTTGGTTTGTTAAGTGTGGCTTTTTGCATGCCTGACTGCGGTTTGCCAATTGTGTTTAGAGAAATTTGTTGAATTTGTTAAATTAAGTGCTTGATATAGGCTTGAAAGGTTGTTGCATAAATAAGAACTAATTCACTAAGCACTTGCCTTATTGTACTGAAATAAATAAATAAATTCAGTTTTATTCAAACCCAGAAATTTGTTTAGTGTCATTTGTTGGATCAAAGGAGTTAAGTAAATTACTTATAAGAGGTTTGTTTTGAAAGAACAATAGAATTTAAGAAAATAACTGTAAAACAGCGGAAGTTATTTAAATGCGAAGTTGTTATATAAAGTATCAAATAGAAATAATCGGTAGCATGGAGCTAAGAAACGTACAAAAATTTTTGTTCTGAGAAAATAACATTCCAATAACAGTGTAAATATACTACGTCGAGCGGATCGCAGAAACTTTAACGTTTTCCTAATGGAAAAATTATTTTGTTTTATCGCCTCCAAAAATATACTATACATTTTAAGTCAACATAAGCCATGTGCCAAATGAAATTTAAAAAAAAATACGACAATTTATGGCACGTTCCCGTGCTGATTTCATAAATTCGAGATCAAGCAAAACACGAACCGATGAATAAGGTTGTTGATCATTACTTTCCGTATGTGTTTCTTTGGAAACCATTTCTGAATTTCTATGAACAGTTTAGTTCAGATTTTATGAGGGGTCATGAATTTGACTTAATTTTGATCTCAACGTCAAATCGAGCAATAACGCACAATACTGTACATTGTTTTTCCAGGATCGTTTACCCTGTTCGAGATAGTCGCTAAAAATAATAATGTATGAATTATAAACTATATTGGCTAATACAGTGCTGGCAGTCCATATCTATTAATTTAGAGAATTTAATATGCTTTCAATAATCACCGATTCATTTGAAAATACTTGAGCGTCTTGATTCTATAGCCGACGTTCAAGAAGGCCCCGAAAGAAGTTGTATGACATTCTATAGCCGACGTTCAAGAAGGCTCCGAAAGAGTTGTATGACTGTGGTGGAATATTTTTCTTGCTAATTCATCAGATTACAATCACAAGTTTTTGCCAGGATTACCAAGTTCGGAATATAGGTGTGCATAGAGACAGTTCCTTTCCTGCCGCTATTAAAATTGACGAAGGATGTGTTGTGTGGCCGAGGCTTTATTTCATGAGGTCTTTTCCAAGATTTGACGTGTGAAGCCACATTGATAAGACCAATCAGTTTGTTGACGGTGGATTTCAGTCTTTTACACACTACGCTTGATAGAACCTTATATGCGATATTAAGAAAGCTTATCGCGCGGTAATTGGCGCAGATTGTAAGGGTACTTTGTCTGATGTATTGGGCAGAGCACACTCTAAAATCACAATCGGGTGTGGATCACCCTGTCGAATTCAGCTTGTCAAGCTCTTCGTACTCTCAACATATCGGCCTTCTACAATCATTTTGTGTCTGCAAATTCGTCTCTTCAATTTCGGTAATTGTTCCTATCCCGCCGTGCTTTTGATCATTGCCTTCCCTATATTTGTTGACGGGCGTACTTTTGCTGCACAGATGTGCACGCATATCTTGGCTACAACAAGATAGTGGTCTGAGGCGATGTTAAGTCCTCGGATGCGTACGCACGTCAAGGACACTGAATTGCGTGTCGTCCATCATCAAAACATTCATCTATCTGGTTTCGAACTTTTGTCGATCTGCGATCAGCAGTAAGTAACTTGAGAATTTCTTGTGCTGAAATCGAATACTACTGTCACCCATAATCCTGTTGTTAGAAATTGTCAAGTACAATTCTTTACATCGTGCGGGGGCAATCGTCATAAGCGCGCTCCAGACGTCCATCTTTTAATCTTTATATGGCTGCTGTTATAAATACACTAACCTATTTCGTCTCGTCCTGGTCCCGTCCATCACAATTTCTTGGCGACGGCGATTGTCATCCTATATCTATAGGGATAGGGTTATTAGGGACGGGATATTCTACTTGCTGCCTTAAATCATAGTCTTTTATTAATTTTTACTGTGTCACCATCAAAAGTGGGGGTCTTTTCATCCGTTCATCAGTTTGTTTTCTTTTCATTGGGATGGTTTTTTTACTGCCGGGATATCAAACACAGCAACAAAACCTCGTTAGCGAGTAGTACAACGTTTATACACATTTTATATGCGAATCCGTTTCTTCAAGGACCGATCTCTGCCCGCAGCCTCCGTTCTGGGGACATACGCTGCAATTAGACTTTAACGAACCCTTAAACCTAATAAAGTTCCTAGTGGCTTTGCTGATCTTCTTATCTTTTAGCCTAACCAACAGGCTTCACCGGGTTGTTACCGCATCTTCACTGGATGAACTCCGTTCCCAGGGTGTTGCGACGCAGCACAACCATGCAGCTTATATAAAGACAGTCTTACTTTGAGGCTTAAGGGGAATGGGGAATTAGATTTTAGTTAATAATTCTTTTCGTTAAGTTTAAAATCTTTCAAGGTGACTCTAAGACGCCTAATTTCTACAGAATCGTTTTATTTCACGAACAAGATCGTTACTTATAACACAAACTCCTACAATCCACCAAAACGATTTAAGCGCCACGTTTAGTTTCAGTTATTAAGCATCAACTGAAAAAAATAAATTTTATGTCCAGTATGATTGAAAGTTTTTAATTCACTTTCCTTTTTTTTTCTAGAATTACTTTAATAATGAACACCTAATATCTCTAACGATTACCATACAGTGCCTTAAGTGCTTTTAAGTTACTACTTTGCGTGTTTTTTCAAGTTTTCGTTTTTTATTGAAAAATAATAAAACATCCTTTTGTCCGGCGAAACAAATTACTTATTTAACCCTGCGGAAGAGGCACCCACGAGCAGCGAGCTTCCGATTTTTACCGTAATTTGCTAAATGCAAAAATATGTTTGTGGATTTTCTTTGTTCATTTAGTTTGGTGGCTATGTTGAAGTAACACTTTTTTCCAAAAAATGCAAAAAAAAGCTTGTCGACATTAGCTATGCACATACCAGCGTACATGCGATAATCACATTAGGAGTAAACGATATGCAAATTTAAGCAAAATATATATACACGCATAGATGGTGAAATTGGTAGGTGGTGAGTGGAAGAAGGCGTGTGAGAAAAACCCGAAGCATTCGCACTACCGCTGTCAGTCATGAAAATTTAAACTAGAGGTTATTGTTGGTGTATGTTATGTATATGTGTGTGCTTTAGTAGTGCGACCTATGCCACCGACTTTCGCATTACCTAGTACACCCCCGACTGTGAAGCGCTGCTGTGCACGCCTTAATCCCATAAAAGCACTCTCATATTGCAAATGAGTCAAGGAAGCGGCCAGAAAACTTCGGCAAAAAACTTTGGCATGGCTGTGTTGGCTCTTGGGTTCAGTTTTGTTCGCTTCCGTTGGCTGCCCGGTTGCATGGTTGGCAGTTCGAAAGTGTTTTAATTACTCCTTACTTTCTTTTTTGCTGTTGTTGCTATTACGCAGTATTATGTCTCCTTTGCTGAAAGGCTATTAAAAAAGCCTAGCATGAGTGTATGTAAATTTTAAGTTGCACGTTCGTAATAAACTTGTGTGTGAAACTTCCGAAATTTCAAATCAACATATGAACTCCTTGTGCGGTGAGATGGCGGGGTAAAATGCAGTAAGTTTTCTGGCAAGCTTAAACTTGAAGTCGGTTCTGAGCGGAAGTTGATGGTGCTAGTGAGCACATGTTATATATACCGTTTTTTCTCGCTGCTATTAAATTCAAGCGCTTGCTACAGCGCCACGCACTTACGTTCACTCCCGAGCGTTATGAGTAATACAGCTTGGTTTACGCTCGTCTGTTGCCGACACTTGTGGCGCTAAAGTGTCGTAGCAACATACATTCATATATATACATATATTGCTTTTGTTTGTGTGTGAAAATATTGCCTGAGTTTTTTGTTTTTGCTGTCGCTGGGAAGATTTTTTCTTCGCTTAAGCCAACGGAAGTGGCTGACTCGTAAAAAGTATGTAAAAAGTTTTTAAGTAATCACGTCGTTATGTGCCACTGCCAATTTCTCTTAGTTTTTTCTTTAAGCTGCCTCTTGTTTGTTCCGTTTTTATTGGCGGTCTCTTACTTGC